>NC_137075.1:27108343-27278343 GCF_951640355.1 Cnephaeus nilssonii | reverse complement strand
CTGTTTGTTCTCTTTAAGATTTCTTTTCTACATACAGACTGTATTCATGTGTTATCCTAATGAGGAAATGACGAGTTTTTATCAACCTTATTAAACATACACCCAGAAGATATCCATTTTAATAAGGGGCCAATTACTAAGTGTGTCTTCAGTTAGAAAGAACTTAGCTTTTACCTTGTTCTTTGGCTCTCCATGTCTCTAATTAATTGAATCTTGAAATCGTTGGACTTTCAGCTTAAGAGAAGACTGAAGAAGGGAACTTAACAACACTGCCTATTCCTTTATGTCTAGAACAGGCTAAAAAAAAAAAAAAACACCTGTAATGCTAAAAGACTCAGGCTTTTGTCTGTTTCTAATATTACTTTTCTGCCTAATTGCCATCACTGCCACGTACATTAGGCCCTTTTTCAGCAGGGTTAAAACAGGGCCAGTGATGAATGGAAAACTGATTGTACTGCTGTCAAACTTGAATGTGAGGCTTATTCTAGAGATAGAAGTATGAGGAAAAGGACAGAGAATTGCACTTCATTAAATCTCTACCAAGCTGATTGGAGTGGAGGAGGTAATTGAGATTTAAAGTGGCATTCCCATCACACTGTCCCTTTTTCAACTTAACAACTGTCATTCAAGCCACATAGGGCAACAATTGGCCAGATTTCCCAGCTCTTCTGAGTAATAAAACAGACACTCACCTTCTGGCTATTCGTTTTACTTACTTTGTTCTAATTTCCAATTCATGTGTCATTAGTGAACGAAGATTGACAAGAAATAGCTTTGACCTCACAGATTTGACCTTCAACCCCAGAGACCCAACTCTAGTCTGAACATAGGTTGGAATATGCTAAGAAACACCTTTCCTTTGCACAAGAATGAATGGCAGTTTTTTCATCATTGTACCACCCCCTGCTTGCCACTACATTTAGACTATGAGACATGTCAACTGCCTGTCACAATTACAATAGACACAGCAAACCGGAATTTTGCCCAAATCCAAGGGGAACTTCCTGAACAAAGAGTAAATTTTATTGCACAGATTTTGGAGACCTCCAATTTGTAGAACCATAATGAATGCATCCCACAGACAAATAGGTAGTTGTTAATTATCCCAGCAATTTCTTTTTCTAATGTGCTAACAACACAGCATGCTAAGCCTTCATATCCTACACTGTTACCTGATGATCTCATCACATTTGAAAAGATGGTAGTCTGGGAAAAGGGCATTATTATAGCAAGTATGCATGAAAAAAGTTACATGATTATATCACTTATTTTCATGATTTTTTTTAAAGAAAGTGTGATATTTTGGCTACACCTTTACTGAACCAACTGATGTAGTTTACATATAGTATCACTTTGAGATAAACATAATTTTGCCTTTTCATTGACTGATTATCCTAAAGCTTATATACACTAATTTTGTGTCATCAAAGCATTCTGTGGATAAATAATTGCAGAAGGGCCAAACCTATGACCTGAATAAGAACCCTCAATGAATTTACTAGTAATTTATGCTTTTTTCATAGTTTTGAATAGAAATTGGCTCCTGGAAATCTATTATGGTTAGAAAGTTGTTACATTTTCTTTATATTGAGTAACAAAAATTTTGATAATTCTAGTATTATACCTCTAAACAAACAAAATAATAAAATATACCACGTGTTTGTTTTCTTTGGGTGTGCCAAAAGTTTGGAAAGTTGACTTTGTTTTCTCCATGATAAAACATTTTGAAAACTTGCCAGGTTACTGCATTGACTTTGTTTAATGAAATGTGAAGTCATTTTACCAGCAATATTCATCCTTCTAGTTATTTTATTTAAGTCATGGGTATATTACTATATTGACTTCACTGTAATAGATGTTGCAGTCATTTGATTTTTCCCTTGTAATATTCTTCTATTATAATATGGATTTGCATAACTCATTGTGTTTCACTGTGTTTTCTGAATTTCTTATGTTACTGAAAAAGGAGAATACAATATATTTTTCTTACAGGAAGAGGCATTAACTTTCATGAGAAATCACAATTGTTACCACATCATCTGTAAGTACTCTCAAAGCTACTAACTTCAGAACATTTAAATAAAACTCAAAGAACTGATTCCTTTTGAAGAAGGTGATTAGCATATAAATACAAAAAAAAATTTCAGGATAGGACATACTTCCAGAGTATGACATAGTAAGAGTTTACCAATAATTATAAAAATTCAGGTAGTCTATTGTGGATTAAGCATTCTTTATTAGATCCATGTCACAATTATGTGAGAAACATGCTTTCAGGGAAAGGACAATAACACATTTACCATAGCTTTACCCTGATGCTTGTTACCCCTCACCCCTCCATCTCCACCCCCATTATGACAGGGATCTTCAAATCAAATAGTAAAAAAAACACACAAAAAACTCTTTGTTTTTAGAATTTTCCTTTCTACTGGATAAATGTTCATGTTCTTATAGGTCAGAGAGGTGAGAATTTATTGTTTTATCTCAACAGCACATTTATGGTCATCAAAAGAGATAAATCTCAGACTGGTAGCTACTGTAGAGATGTGTATTATCCTACACCTGTGACAATTACACTGTGTTAGTGAAGCTAACAAGAGTTAGGCCATAGATCAAGGGTCAGGACACTGTCAAGAGGAAGTTATTCTTCAGTCCACTAAATCTCATCATTTTCATCTAATGTGACATCCACCTGTCAATCAGGGAATGTATACCATTGTCTTGTTTTAAGTGCTGCACTTTCTGCTTCAAAGGGAGCATGTTTTATGACTTTTCTCATAATTACCACTGTCTATCTTTAAAATTTTATCCTCCAAATAAACACACTAAACTAATAAACATTATATTTGTAGTAAAATAAAAACAAGGAGCAAAATTAAAAACAAATTTCAGATATTAATGTTTGTCTGATTTATTTAATGTTTATCTATCATAAGTGAGTGAAAAAAGAATCAACTGAAGGAATATTAAATCAGTAACATTGGAGAAATAACAAATGGCAGAATAGCTCAACAACATAACATGTGCCTAAATAAATGTGTGTCAACATGTGGCCAGGCCCACCCCAATATTATATACTAGTAAAATATCAAGCTAACAGGCATGTTTATAAAACATCTTCTGAGAAATATTTTCATAATGGACTTCAATTGAGTTGATATGTGTACACAGTAGGATCTGCTTATGGTATATTTGGATACAGTGAAATTCTACTTAGAATATGGTATAGTGAAAGGCTCAGTTATCCTAGTAGCACAATATGTAAATTGCAATTCCTCTTGTCATGAAATTCCATTTTAAAGAAAATTTGTGTCTCAAAGAGTCGACCTTAAAATAAAAATAGCCCTAGCTGGTTTGGCTAAGTGGATAGAGCATCAGCCTGTGGACTGAAGGGTCCCAGGTTCAGTTCCAGTCAAGGGCACATGCCTGGATTGCGAGCTGGAGACCCAGTGAGGGGCATGCAGGAGACAGCTGATCAATGATTCTCTCTCATCATTGATGTTTCTATCTCTCTGTCCCTCTCCCTTCCTCTCTGAAATCAATAAAAATATGTTTAATAAATAAAAAAACTACTAGTTATCTCAAAACATTAAACGAGCAAATTTATAGTTTAAGATTCATAAGGTTAGAGGTGACTAAATTGGGATATCTAGACCTTCTCTTTCACTGAAAGGATATTAAATCACAAAGAAGTTTCATGCTATCCTTTGTCTCCAAAGAAATGTAAAAGTAAACCTCTAGTATTTTCATATGTCCCTTTCCTTCTTCTAACTCCTATAAAAATAACATAGTGGGATGGAAAGTTTTAGAATGGAACGCAGGATTATGAACTTTAGCCTCAAATCTGCTATTGGCTAGGTCAGTGGTCGGCAAACCGTGGCTCACGAGCCACATGCGGCTCTTTGGCCCCTTGAGTGTGGCTCTTCCACAAAATACCATGTGTGGGCGGGCACGTACAGTGCAACTGAAACTTCGTGGCCCATGCGCAGAAGTCGGTTTTCGGCCTGGGTGAGTCTATTTTGAAGAAGTGTCGTTAGAACACTCAAGGGGCCAAAGAGCTGCATGTGGCTCGCGAGCCGCGGTTTGCCGACCACTAGGCTAGGTGAATAGTATGAGTCTCAGTTTCCCTAGCTGTCAAATGGGAGTGAGAGTTCATTATTCTCAACCCTATAGATTTTTAAAGGCTTAATAGCATCTTATTGCATCCTCTTCTCTGTGCACCCTAAAAAAACTTTTATCTTAATTCCTAATAAAAACATATTTATTCTCCCCTCATGGCCTTTATCTTTTTGGGGACAGAGATAGGATCTTCATTTCCCCCCAAGTACTTAGCAGAGTGCCTGTTGAATTAATGAAAGAAGGAATCTTTATTAGGGTGACTATACATCCTGTTTTTTTGCCTATTTTTCCATGCTTAATTATTAATAGATCCTACTCACTTTCAAAATTCTCTAAGTTTAGATGACGTTATATTGTATTCATCATTTCCTTAATGAAAGTAGAAATGATTTATATCGCCAATTTACTTGAGATCAATTAATACCCCTCAGATTTCTCTTTTCTTTACAAAACAACTCTAGTTCTTCTATCTATTGTCCCTTTGTTTTAAAGTTAGGAGATTATTTTAGTAAACAACTGAATCTTAGATTTGTGCATCTACATTTATTGTCATCCTATATTTAAATCACCTTGCTTCAAAGACAACTCTGGATTTCCTTACAAGCTTAAGGTAAAAGGACTCTAATAAATACAGAGTGGGGAAAAGTAGGTTTACAGTTGTGAGCACATAAAACACAGTTTATTCTTATATTATTATTTATTAATTATTGTATTATTGTCCATATGAACAACTGTAAACCTCCTTTGCCAATCCCTGTATTACAATTTTTGGAAATAAATTAACCTTTACTAGCAAGCAGAAGTCAACAACACATTTCAATAGACCTTGTCTTATGAAACTAATTCTGTAGATAGCACAGACCTAAGAGGGTGAGAATGAGATAATACATCTTGCCTTTATGATAATAACTGTCATAAAAATGACATCTTAAAATATGAAGCACATAGTTCAAAAGTTGGTCTCTGTGTCTGAGTATAGCCATATATCAGAAACATGACCATTTCTGATTCCAGAATGAAAAAAGTGATTTTTCTAAGAAGCCACTCCCAAATTCAGGCATCTCTTTGCCCAGCCTTGACATGTTTTCACTCACTCCTTCAAACCTTCTATAGGCTGATACTCAAAGGCTCTGATTAAGAGGCCTGTGTGGGCCCTGACCAGAGGACGCCGGAGGTTAAAGGCCCACTTGCCTACGCATGTGTGCAGACAATGACACAGCGGTACTATTATGTTAACGGTCCCTTTGCCCTACGCATGAGCAAGGGCAATGGCTCAGCAGTAGCACTCTACATACTGCGCAGGCGCACCCTTACATAACCTATATATGTTAATGTAACACAGATGTCACGAGTTGGCACAAGGCCTCTTTTGTTTGAGCATGTATATAAGGTGCCACTGACCAGCCAGTTGTTGGCTGCTTTGTTTGTAATAAAGCATGTCCCACCTACCTACGGCAACTCGCGTGTTCTTCCAATTCCCAGCACCCAAAGGGGTGGAGTCCCTGGCTGAAGAATTTGGACCCAACAGGCCTTCATGTGAAAATAAACAAAAACACAGAGGGGGAAAAAGTATCTGGTTTTGCAAAAAATATAAAGACACAAAAACTTCTAGGTTATAAATAAAGTAACATTTTCCATATATTTTTCCAGTTGAAATATGGACATTTAGTGTAGGCTCTTTAAGAATCTGTACTAGTGTTACTAGCCCCATGTATTCAAATAAGTGACTCAGGTTTGGCTTTTGAAGTAACTTGTAACCAAATGTTTCAGATACTATTCAGAGTAAACGAGCTAATTCTGAGACTAGAGCATCCCAACTGCCTTCCATTTTTATTGCTTTTCCTTCTTCATAGCATACCTATGAAAAATAGAGGAAGGTGTCAGAGGAAACTACCAGGAGAGTCATGGCAATCACTTCTGCCCAGTCATGGGCTCAGTCACCACACCATGAACTACTCTGAATAGGCAGGTCACTGGCAAAGCATAAAGGGGAAATGAGAGTAGTCCTATAAACTTCAATAATTTCTAAATCTTTAAAATAATTATATCTTTACACTCTAAAATAATGCTAGTAGGGAGTGAGCAAAGATAGACAAGTGAAAAGAACTTCCTAGATTTCTCAAGATTTTATATCTTCTTTTAGCATCTCTCTATGGTTCCTGTAAAGGAACATGAATTCAGGTGTTTCCAAAAAGTTAGAAAGGTAATAACAACAAAGGAAAGGAAAAAGAAGTGTCGGTTTCTGCGCCTGACTTATGTATAGTACATTCAGGAAAGAAAAACTGGACTTCAAAAAAATAAGGACCTGAATGATTTTGTGACAGGCAAGTGTATTCCTTGCAAATGATTCGTGAAGACTCTTGTTCAATGTTCTACTTTACCACATTAACATGCAATAAACTCAAACTACTAAAATCCACCCAGAATGGGCTCAATTTTATACATGGAGATCAGCCTCAAAATAAATTCAGCTGAGCATGAAAGTCACTGAAGTAGAAACAGAATGGCTTTACCTTGAGTAAAGGTAAAGGATTAAAAAGTATTCAAGAAAAGGAAAATAAATGTCTGGTGTCACCTCTCCTCTCAAATTGGTTCCTCTAAGCTTATTGATTCCGACGCTCTGGTTCCTTTTACTATGAAGACTTTTGGACACACTGAATATATTAAACAATTTCCTTTGAAAACAAAGAATGAAAACAACAAAAAAAATAAAAAATAAGAACTCAAGGCGGGACCCCTTCGCATGAGGGGGAAACCACAAGGAGAGGGAAACCACATCAAACCAAGTAGGAGAGGTTGAGACACGCTCTCACCATAACACACATCCGGCGTGGCTATCCATAATCGATAATCATAACCAGAATTCTTTGCCCTGGGGCTGCACCCCAGCCTTTAAGACCAGTACCTGAGAGAAGGGTCCCCCAAGCATCTGGCTTTGAAGAGAATAGGACTGGCAAACCTAGGGATGGCTCTTAAAAGAGTGAAGTGTGCACACACCGCAGCCGCCCTTGAAAAGCATCTGGTGTTTACTGACTTAGCTGATTGGTTCATTTTAAAGCATCAGTGTAAGGGCGGGGCCTGCTGGGTGGAATACTGTCCAGGGATGGAGGCTGCTGGGCTCCACCTTCCTGCTCTTCCTCTCCCTTTCTAAAGCTGGAGGGGGCCATCTCTTTAAAAATGTCTCCTTTTCTTTCTTCCTTTTATTTCTTTTTCTTTTCTTTTCTTTTCTTTTCTTTTCTTTTCTTTTCTTTTCTTTTCTTTTCTTTTCCTTTTCTTTTTATTTTCTTTTTCTTTTCTTTTCTTTTTCTTTTCTTTTCTTTCTTTCTTTCTTTCTTTCCTTCTTTTTTTTTTTTTTTTTTTTTTTTACTTCTTTTTCCTTTTCTCTTTCTTATTCTTTCCTCAGTGGGCACCATCATCACCCTTTTCCCTCTGCATCAGCATCTCCCTCAAGGAGAGCGCCTCTGCACACTTTTGGTGCCCTGGTCTGGTGACAAGGTTTTTGCAGCTGCTATGCAGGGGGCCTAGATCGCCTGGCTCTGGAGACGAAGGGGGCTTGCTTTCCTGGGTCCTGTGGGATCGTAACTTTGGGAGAGACAGTTCTAGGCAGACGGCTAACTGAAGCACACCCCAGGCTTTCTGAGAAAGAGGCCTGTTTGCTGGTTTAGGAGCTTTGGCCTGGGGAGCAGGCTTCTGGCTTGGCGCGCACAGGCCACGGAGATGCTCTCGGGGAATGGAGGCTGTGGACGCAGGCTTTGCGCTCTCCCTCTGCCTCATTGCACTCCCCCTTATCTTCCACAAAGGGGCTTATATCCTGGTCTAGTACCTGGTTTTGCAGGCCACCTCTCCATTGCTGGGCTCTGGGGGCTAGCAGGGCTAACGTTGCACCTCACACAGAATGGAAAGCAACACAGAAAGAGTTCAACAGCCACCACCCTCGCTCAGGGCAAGGCAAGAGGCCAGGGACCTAGGAGCTCAGTCTTTCTGTGACAAAGGTCTGTAAGCTTATCTTCCTGGCTGCAGCCTGAGGGGCTGGTTTATCATTAAACACACATTAAGGGCTGACTATGAATCTTGTCTGAGCCCTCAGAGGGCGGGCACCATCCTCACCCTCTCTCTTCCTGCTCCAGAGTGCCAGCATCACCCAGAGATGGGCTCTTACCTGTGTCTGGTGTATAGTAGCCCCTTAATATTCATTCCATGTCTCCAGAATCTAGAGTGATATCCCCTTGTCATTCCTTATGTTGACGATTTGTGTTGTCTCCTTTTTCCTTATGTCTTGCCAGACTTACAAGGCTAGAGATTTCAACATTATTTATCTTTGCAAAGAACCATCTCTTTTATTTTATGGATATTTCCTCCACTGTTTTTCTTTCAATTTTATTGATTTCTGTTCATTATTATTTTAATTCTCGTGCTTGCTTTGGGTTTATTTTGCCTCCCCTCATGAGTCCCTGGCTGGGAGGATGGGAATGTTTCATTACTGACACCACAGGGTTGGGGGAGGAAGACACCGCGATGCAGGGAAGAGGCCTGGCGCTTCATTAGTTACGTAAGGGTTTAAGTTCCCGATTCCCAGGGGGCCTCTGCTGACATCTTGGGACAGGAGGAGGGGGTAGGTGGAGTGCTTATTGCTTACTAGAGGCCCAGTGCACGAATTAATACACAAGTGGGATCCCTCGGGGTAGCCTGCAGGGATCAGGCCGAAACCAGCAGTCCAAAGCCGCCTGCCACTCCTGCCTGCCTCCCCGGTTCATCCCAGCCCCACTGTGCCTGCCGCAGGCTCACACCCGGTCAGTCCCAATCGGGAGAAGCTGGCGTCACCACAGCGGCGCTCGCCAGCCGTGAGTCCTGCATCTGGAGCCCATCCTGAAGGGGTTGGGAGGGGGCCGGGACATAATTGGCCCTCCGGGCAGAAGGTGGGACACCCTTGCTGGCCCGGGATCCCTATCCATCCCGCTGACATTCCCGCTGGTTGTCGGGAGCCTCCTGGTGGCCACTTTTATATTGTTTCTTCCTCTAGGGAGGGGAAGCCAGTCTGCCGGTGCCTGGCATGTTCTCCAGAGATTGGACCTGCAGGACTACTGAGGGAATGAGTGGCTGCTGCCGGGCTGGTGACCCACTGGCGTGGGTCAGTCAGCTGAGTGGCGCTTCCACTGTGAGAGCACACTGACCACCAGGGGGCAGCTCCTGCATTGAGCATCTGCCTCCTGGTGGTCAGTGTGCATCATAGCTACCGGTCAACTGGTCATTCAGTCATTCAGTCGCTTAGGCTTTTATATATATAGATTGGTGGGGGATGGAAGTTTCAGCTCTCCACTCGTCCTTCTCTGATACCACCCCAGTGAGGGATTTGATGAGCCTCATTACAAACTAGAAAGGGTGGAACTCTAGGCTCCCCTCTTCGCCTTTGCTGGTGTGAGTAGAGGCTGAGCTATAGTTTTTCTGGCAATGTTTTCGCTAAAGTAAAGCACTTATTGTCTGAAAGGTTTCTGTTTTGCTAGACAGCCCCTTTCCTGTCCTTTGGCTAGAAAGCAGGCTTTCACAGGGGCTTTTTGTGTCAGCACTTATTGGCATTTCCAGGCTACCAACTTCTTCAGCTCCAACTGTAGGAGACATGAAGTGAGAAGAAAACCTGGAGAACTCACTCTGGGTCCTGAGGTCTCTAGCTAATGTGTCTTTTTTTGCGTCACTTCCAGAATCTTCTTATATTTGCTTTCTATATAATGTCCAGGGTTTTGCTTTTACTCAGGGAAAGTCTGTCTAATTTATTTTTCCAAAAGTAGAAATCAATCTACATTATTTTTATAATTAATAATAACTTTTACAATATGTCATATTAAATTAGCAGTGGTCCATTCAGTATATTAAAATAATAGAAATTATTTCCAAATAGAAAAGTTAGACCAACTTATTTTGGGAATAATTGAGTATGCAAAGATAAATCCATGTGATAAAACTACCTTCCTGTCATTTTTATGGTCTTTCTGAAAGCTAGAAAATATAACAATACACAATTCCAGAACTAAACTACCGAAAATCAATTTAAAAATCACCTACTTAAAATCGCTTGCTCCCAGGATTTAGAGAAAATAGTAAAATTCTCTAAAGAATTGTAGAAAGAATTAGGGTTGCCAATCATTTTTGTATTTTATTTTAAGAAATATTTACTATTATTTAGTGAGATTTGGTTTATTTTATTAGAATACTACAATTCTTTCATTGTTAAGTAACATAAAGAACCATTTACATTGGCTAAGTTCTTTGAAAAAGTATTTCCATGTGTTCTTTTCAATTTGGGGAGTTCAGCCAAATACTTGTTGTATTTCTTGTGAATGTTTTAGTGAGCACAGCTACTTAGACCTAAAATATAACTCAATGAAAGGAGAGTAATTATTTTTCACTTAAATAATATAAAGGGTTGTCAGATTTATCAAAAACAAAACAAAACAAAATAAAATATAGAGAACACCAGTTAAATTTGAATTTCAGATAAAAAACAAATAATGTTTTGTATAAGGATACCCCATGCAACACTTGGGACACACTTACACAAAGCAATTATTTGTTGTTTATCTGAAATTTAAATGGGTGTCATTATATTTTATCTGACAACCTATATGCATTTTTGCATGACCCATGGATACAGACAATAGTGTGGTGAAGGCCTGGGGGAGGTACAGGCTGGAGGGGGTCAATGGGGAAAAAAAGGGGGTCATCTGTAATACTTTCAACAATAAGGATAAATTTTTAAAATGTCAAAAGAAAAATATAGGTCACTGCACAAGACCTAGATTTCATGTACATTGTTAGAAAATTTTAAGGGAATCCTATATAATAAAGAGCTAATATGCAAGTGGTCGTCATGCCATAACGTTGTAACAGCTCAGACACTCAACACTGGGGAGAGAGGTATGGGGACCAGCTAGGCACAAATGAGCTCACGAGAGAGCAATGGAGACCAGCCAGGCTGCAGCCCTGGAGAGGGACAAGCTGCCTGCCCCGCAATCCCGGGTGCCAGCAGCTGCACCTGCACCTGCAGCCCGGGAGAGGGACAAGCCGCCCACCCCGCAGTCCTGGGTGCCAACGGCAGGGGCTGTGGCCTGGGAGAGGGACAAGCCGCTTGCCCTGAGGTCCCAGGCACCAGTGCCTGCGACTGCACCACGGGCAAAGACGCCCGCCCACGGTCCCCTGCAGCTGCGGCCAGCCCAGGGAAAGCTGGCCCAGGTCCTGGATGCCTGTGGCCAGCCAGAGGGAGGGAAGCCTGGGTCCTGGGTGCCTGCGACGGGCCAGAGGAGGGAATTCTGGGTCCCGGGTACGGGGCGAGGCCGATGCGGTTAGGGACTATCAGGCCAACCAGCAGGGGAGAAGTTAGGTGTGATCAGTCCGGTAGGGGAGCAGTTAGGGGTAATCAAGCAAGCAGGCAGAGGTGGTTAGGGGCCATCAGGCAGGCAGAGGTCTTCAAGAGCAATCAGGCAGGCAGGCAGGCAGGCAAGCGGTTAGGAGCCAGCAGTCTCCGATTTCGAGAGGCAGTGGGACATCCCCCAAGGGGTCCTGGATTTCAGAGGGTGCAGGCCGGGCTGAGGGGCTCCCCCTCCTCTCCCCCCATACATGAATTTCATGCACCGGGCCTCTAGTCAAATATAATATGTTATATTTTAGAAATTGCACCTGGCTGGTGTGGCTCATTGGTTGAACATCAACCTATGAACCAGGAGGTCACAGTTTGATTCCAGGTCAGGGCACATGCCCAGGTTGTGGGCTTCATCCCCAGTGTGGGGCATGCAAGAGATAGCCGATCAATGATTCTCTCTCATCATTGATGTTTCTATCTCTCTCTACCTCTCCCTTCCTCTGTGAAATCAGTAAATATATTTTTTAAAAGGAAATTGCTCTTGAATTAATCATAAAAGTTAACACAAAAGCAAAGAATTATGGTCCAAAAATACTAAAGCAGAAGGTAATTTTATACTTTACCCTTTCTTTCTATGTATAAGAGAGAGAGAGGGAAGAAAGAGGGAAGAAGGGAGAGGGGGAGAGGGAGAGAGAGAGAGAGAGAGAGAGAGAGATAGAGAGAGAGAGAGACTGACTTGATTGAATAGGTGGTAGGTAGAAAGTTGTGAAGAATTTCTTTAAAAACTTTTTATAAAAGAAAACAGACAGTATTAGTGCCTTTGCCAAGGGAAAAAAAAAAGGCTTTGAACCCCAAAACAGAGGTGGGAGGAGAAGGAGGAGCAGATGAGGAGCAATGCTAATTGCAGGGCAGTGCTGGGTTAAGGGATGATTACAATTCAGGGGCCAAATACTGTTTTGTTAATCTATAGCCTACTCTATGGAAACACTTTTAAGCATTAAGTATTCTTACCTACAAGAAATTATTATTGTCCTTTATTATTATCTTTGAAACAGCAAACTAGTATAAAACTGGGCCTTAGGGAAAGGCTTCATTTACTATTTCATCTGGAATGAAGAAAAATGAATCATGGTTAGTAAAACTTTTTATTGGATTCAAATCCCTTCTAAGGTTTGACCTGCATTTTTTAAATTTTGCTTCAGCATTGTCCTTCTTACCCAGGGCCAAGGATGTATCACTAGATTAAGTCAGTGACCTCCTACCTGGTAACATAACCAGTTTTTCTACAGTTAGCTACAATCTACTTGCCAGTGAAATGGCTTTTTAGAGTAATCCTCTTCTCATTGTCAAACCAAATCAAGACTAAATCACCATACAGTTTTTCTAGAGCACTTCCCTGTGATCCCAACCTTCCAACCTTTGTTTTGGCTGTTTCCTCATTGGAAACTCAGGAAGCGTCCAACTGAAGTTATTCATGATCTCAAAGCCCTTTACTTCCCTCTCTCTCACGTTTCTTGACTTTCCCTCACTTATACCTTCCTTGTCAAATCCCACTTTTTCTTACAGAAATTCGCTTCCTTTTACTAGCATAACTCAAATTCTTCCCTACTGTTCTCACTTCTTACTTTGAATTCTCACCTTATTCCTTAACATATGTGCATTGATTCATAGCTGCTTAGTTACTTGTTTGGTCTCTCCAAGGGACAATAAAAACTTTGAAAATATAGTCTATGATTTACTCACCCATCTTCAGCTCCCTGCGGTGATTTTAACAATGCCTTGGACTCTCTAAATATTCAATAAAGATTTGTTTGATAGTGAGAAGCCTAAAGTTTTATGGATTCAATGAATGACTTAGACTTTGGGTGGTAACTTTTTTCACATTCTTTATTGTCAGGTTTTCCACTCACCAAAATAAAGTAAATGTAGGATTTGAACATATTTTTTAATAAAGTCAACAAATTTTTAAATAAATAAGCAAAGGTCAACATATTTTTAAAATAAATAATCAAAATGGCTAATTGGGGGGACTGAATGATTAAGGTCAACATATTTTTGAAATAAATAATCAAAATGGCTTATTGGGGGAGGGCACTGAAACATCTGATACTTATAAAAATAAAATTCTCCGAAACAATGCTAGTAACTAAGATTTAAAAGACCCAACATAGGCTTCTGTTTATTTCTTAAAGTGGGAAAGAAACAATTACAGCTTACTTTATAGTCTTTTTCTGGTTTCATTAAAACTGCATAGCTGAGATATACAGTGCCAACATAGGAAATTTTTCAAAGATTTTATCTTTGCTACTGGAAAGGAGAGAAATGTGTTTCTTTAAAATGAAAACTTACCTGTGGAAGAAAACAAGAAAAGTTGCAAAAGGCAGAGAAATTACAGAATCTACAATTTTTGGTGTTCATGATTTTCCACTATCCCTAGTAGATAGCCTTGAAATTACATGACAATAAGAGGTGCTTTCTGTGACAAGTATTTCAGTTCTTATGAGATTTCCAATAGTCATTTAGGTTTGGCATGGTCCAAAAGTGCCTTAAAATGCTGTATAACTTCTCTTATTTTCAAAGTTATATAGATGTTTCAAAACCATTCCTGATATAATGAGTGCTGTAAATAGTGGATGATGTCTGTAATTCCTGAGATGGATCCTTTTCTTTATATCTTTTTTGAAGGCAAAGCTGTTCAATCTACATTGGCAAAGAACAAAGCTGATTATTAATCTGATAAGGAAAAACAATCTCCGTAGCTCAGAAGAGTCATTCCATTTCTCGGGGAAACCACTTTCATAGGATCTCAAAATGCCCTCTTCACCTGGACCTCCTACAACCCCCATCCTTCCTTCAAAGTTCAGTTTAGCTCCCACATTCTTCAGAAAGCTTATATCTCACCCTTTCAGTCCTTGATGATGACCCATAAATTGAACACCTGTCATATATTTGTCACTTGGTACATAGTGCCTGGTAGATTTAATTACTTTTTGTGTCAATCCAGTCTTTCAAATCACAATATGAGGACTTTAAGATCACGGTCTCTTATTGCAGTCACAGCATAATGGGACATTGTCAATAGATGTATGTAGTTTTAATGAAGATGATTATGCCTCAAAGTTTATGCAGCTCCTGCTTGGTCTCTTTTACTGTATCAAACAAGGATAGGACCATAGACTGAATATTTGTGTCCCCCCCAAAATTCATATATTGGAACCTAACCCCCAATGTGATGGTATTAGGAGGTGGGGCCTGTGGAAGGTAATTAGATCATGAGTGTGAAGCCCTCATAAAAGAGATTAGTGCCCTGCTTAAAGAGGCCCCAGGGAGAACACTTGCCCCTTCCACCATGTGAGGGACACTGGGAAAGACAGTCACCCATGAACCAGGAAGCCTCACCAGACATCAAATCTGCTGGCACTTTAATTGTGCACTTTCCAGCCCCCAGGACTGTGAGAAATAAGTTGCTGTTGTTTATAAGCCATCCAGTCATCTATGGCATTTTGTAATAGCAGCTGAATGGACTAAGACAGGGAAAAAGTAAGCAATCTCAAATTTCTGCTGAATGAATAAATAATTTTTCAAACCATGTATACATTTATAAATTCTAAACATAAACACAAGAAAACTAGGCTCAGAAGTGAGTAACTTAACCTGTCATTTATCTAGGTACACTCCTTTAAACAGTAGTCTCAAAAAAAGTTTCTATTGTATAAATATATTTGAGAAACACAGCATATTATAGCACCCTCTTGACCATTTGCAATGCTCACTTTCATATTAAAACTTCTGAGAAATCCAAGAATAAAGACACGTTTTGAACTAAGCCTTTAAACCATCATTTTCTAAATTTGTTGGACCATGTACATTACTACCATAGCTTAAATTTCTCTTATTTGAAACAAGTTTTGGGAAACAAATTGAAATGCACCCTTTGGACAGCATCTAACCCTCTTATCTTCACCAGAAGTGGATGGCCAACGGCATACTACCCAGCTGAAGATGTGGGGGCATTTTTAACACAGGACCACATCATCATTTTGTTGGCATCTTTCTATAGTTTCTAATAGTGCTTGACCATTTACTAGACATGTGTGACATTAGAAAGAGCACTTATCTACTCTGGCCTCATTTTTCTTATCTGTAAAATATAGATAATATTTGCATATTTTTAATAAAGATGTTACAAGATTAAACGAGTTAACACACATATGGCACAGAGAACAGTGACTGATACAGGCCTCAGTAACTGGTGCTCAGGATGATGGACATTCTATGGACATTCCCCATGTAAATATGATCACCTCTCAGTAATCTGCTTGTATATGGCGACACTGAATTGTTGCTACCACTAGAATATTTTATTGAATTATGAAATATGATTCTGTGTAATATTCATACTTAAAATTTGAACTAAACCTTTAAACCATCATATACAAGCAGAATATTTTATTGAATTATGAAATACGATTATGTGTAATATTCATACTTAAAATTTGAGTTTGGTATTCAAAAACCCCATTTCAAAACTTAAAATGAAATAACTCTGGGAATTGGACATTTTCCCCCAACCTCTCTCATGCCCAAACCACTTCCCTTTCACACTAGTGTGAAGCATAGTCACTTGGGACACTAGCATCCTCTAAATGTGATTCTTGAAACTTTGTTGGGGTGGAGAAATGATTGAAATAATGTGGTTTAGCCCACATTTCTGTTATAGAGTCCAATGTTTTCAAGATGCACTTTACACAATTTCAACAGCAACTAGACAGCATGATGCTGTCTGATTTACTGAATGAGGATCAGCGGATCATCTGTCCATGAACATATCTTTTACTCTATGCTACAGATATGTTCTTTTTAACAGGACCTAAGCGTGTTTTCAGCA
This sequence comes from Cnephaeus nilssonii, assembly GCF_951640355.1. NCBI lineage: Eukaryota > Metazoa > Chordata > Mammalia > Chiroptera > Vespertilionidae > Cnephaeus > Cnephaeus nilssonii. The sequence goes on along the minus strand of NC_137075.1, from coordinate 27,261,985 downwards.
CAGGCCCTGCCCCACAGAAACCACAACCTTATTCCTTCTAGCATGGTTTTTACACCCCTATGATAAGGTCTGTCACACTATAATTATCTTCTTTACCTCCCTGCTTCCTCCATTAGACTCTAGGTTCCATGAAGTTTTATTCATTCCTCATTCACGTTGATAAATATTTTCAATTTATAGCATTAGTAAATTCTCGATATACAAAAAATTTGAATAGGTGGCTGAATTTAAAACTACCAGAAGTTTTGGAACATCCTCAAAAGCCTAAGAAGGAAGGACTTTAAAATAATTTTACAAAATACAACAAAGAATTTCCTTACAAAATATTTGTATTTGCACGAGACCAAGGGTTAATACAAAGCACAGCTCATTCTAGAGTTCACTAGAGGCTCATCTCTCTGTCGCTGCTGTCTGACTAGACCACATCTCTTAAAATCAAATCCATCCATTTTGTAAGTTTCATTTTTTCTATAGATGAGATTACAATCTATCATTTAGAGAGAATCTGACACCTAGATAAAAGCAGGTATATAAAAAGGAATTGAAACTGATGCAGAAAGAAAAAGGTACAAATAGGCTGCATTTCTGCTAGTTAAAATGACATGATTAGGAGCTTCGGAGACAGAATCAGTAAAAAAAACTTTCTAGGTCATTATTCTCCAATGACCTTTAGGTGAAGGACATGAGGGACTTCTCAAAAATTAATCATATCTTCTAAGTTCATTTTTCTAAAACCCTTTCTCCTTCTCTGCTGTTCTGTGTATTAAGATATGCTTTAGTTTGAAATTGATTGCGTATTTGCTCTAGAAATAATAATATTCAAGCAATATTTTTACTACATAAAAAATTTAATTATAAGTCAGTCAGTCTTCATATTACCCTTAAGCAATAATTATCACATACATTTAGTACATGGCATGCTTTTTGCTTTACACTTGGGAAAAGCATCTATATACATAAAAAGCCAGAGACTGTAATGCTGTCACAGCCATAATGACCTAATGACTGGTTGCTATGACACCCACTGTGGCCAGTGAACCAGCATGATTCAGGCCTGATCGCCCCCAACACCACGATCAGGGTGGGGCCAGCTGGCCAACTGCCTTGGCTGGCAGAAATTTGGGGTCTGGGGACCTTGGAGTTGTTCAGTCTCAGTCTCGGGCAGCTGCACCAGCAAAGCTCTCCTTTGGTGGAAGTGGACCGGGATCAGGGTGCTGGAGTCGGGGATGGGGTGGGAAGGCTTTCCTGGTGGCCACAGCAGTCCGGGAGGGGAAGCAAACCAGGAGGGCAAGGCCCCACACCAGACGGAGCCCAGAGCGGCATGGACGGGGCCAGAGCTGGAAACCCTGGCTGGGTGGGTGGGGCTGCAGCCCTGCGCCTTTTTGGCCTTGGCCTTGGAATTCAGATGTCGGCCCCACTTTAAGAGAGAGGACGTGGTGGAAAGTGACAAGGCCACAGGAGGGATAGGCAATGCTGTGGCCATCTTCGGGAAACACAGCTGCCACGGTCTTCAGTAACTATGAACAGATACTCTTTGGTCTCAGTTCTACAGAAGGGGAAGCTGAGACTCAAAGAAGGGAGCCTTCCGCAACACCTCACCCACTTCTCAGACCTGACCCTGTGCAGCATTATTATCGTTGAAAGTAGAGGATCCAAAATGTTTTTAGATCTTTGCTATTTTAGGCAGGAAAGAATTTAGCACAGGAAATTGGTGCTTGGGAAATCATCGGAAAGCTTGGGGAGTGGGTATTTGGCTGGGTCCCCAGGAAAGACTCCCTGGACAGTGGGAGGAGCTGCCCCCTCAGCCACACTGGATTCTAGGACACTCTGGCACAACTATGATCCAGGGATCAGGAAACTCTGCCCCTGCAAGTACCCTCCAGCTCCCATAAAACAGGTCACTGGGCACTGCCTCTGCCATAACTGCCTGTGCACAGCCTGGATTCCGCTGCAGAAAACCTCCACATCTCTGTAAACATGATCGCCAGCAGCAAACAGCCCAGACTGCGGGAAGATGCCTCTGCCCCACCTCTGCTGTCAAAATATTGTGCAAGCACATCTGATTGGCTGGAACGAATTCATATCCAGAAACCTAGCTGCAAAGGAGTTTGAGCAATTTCAGACTTTCTTCTAGGAGTGATATCTTGCCAATGTACCTCATGTGCCTGGTATTGATAAAAATGGGGCTCGGCTGGTGGGGCTCAGTGGTTGAGCATCGATCTATGACCCAGGAGGTCACGATATGATTCCTGGTCAAATTTTGGGCTTCATCCTCAGTAGGGGCATGCAGGAGGCAGCTGATCAATGATTCTCATCATTGATATTTCTATCTATCTCTCCTTCTCCCTTCCTCTGAAAACAATAAATATTTTTTTAAATGGGGTCATGCTGTATACATGTGTTATAATGAGTTTTTCACTTCATAGATCACTAATGTCTTTCTTGTTAAAACCATACTTAGAGAACATTATTTATTTATCATTCATTTTAATTGATCTCAGAGAGAAGAAAGGAGAGAGAGAGAGAAACATCATTCCATTGTTTCCTGCACTCACTGGACTGGGTATTGAATCTGCAACCTGGGCATGTGCCCTGACTGGCAATTGATCCACCACTTTCTGGTGTATGGGATGATGCTATGCTGGTACCCTGACCCCAAATTCCAGCCTCCAGAACTGTGAGAAAAATACATTTCTGTTGTTTAAGCTACATAAATTTATGATATTTTGTTATGGCTGTCTGAGCTGACTAATCTATACTAATAAAAGGGTAATATGCTAATTAGACCAGGTCAACTGGACATCTTCCAGTCATCCTTCCAGACAAAGCCACAGTGGCAGGGGCCAAGGTAGAGGCAGTTAGGGCAATCAGGCCAGCAGGGAAGAGCAGTTAGAAGCAATCAGGCAGGCAGGCAGAGTGGTTAGGGGTTATCAGGCAGGCTGGCAGGTGAGCAATTAGGAGCCAGTGGTCCCGGATTGCGAGAGGGATGTCCTGAGGGATCGGGCCTAAACCTGCAGTCGGACATTCCCCAAGGGGTCCCAGATTGGAGAGGGTGCAGGCCAGGCTGAGGGACCCCCCCTCCCCGTGCACAAATTTGTGCATTGTGCCTTTAGTGTTCATATAATTGACAAAGTGGTCCCCACTACTGAATGCTGAATGTTTCTCATCTTATTTATGTGTCCAATGAAATAAAACCCAGGGCTAGAGTCAGAAAACATTAGTTCTCATTCTAGTTCCATCAACAAGTCACTCTCTTTGGGCCACAGTTTTCTCCGCTATAATTAACAGGACTTGGACTAGCTGCTCTTTAATGTCAGTTAGTTCAACTTCTATAATTCTACCTTGTGAAGTCTTACATTAAAAATGAGAAAATGGCCCAGCCAGTGTTTCTCAATGGTTGAGCATTGACCTATGAACCAAGAGGTTATGGTTCAATTCCCAGTCAAGTCACATGCCTGAGCTGCGGGCTCGATCCCCAGTGTGGGGCGTGCAGGAGGCAGCCGATCAATGATTCTCTTTCATCATTGATGTTTCTATCTCTCTCTCCCTCTCCCTTCCTCTCTGAAATAAATTTTTTAAAATATTTTAAAAATAAGAAGAAAATGAAGAGGCTATATCAATGATCAATTTAATTCCTTAAAGAACTTTTAAATTGTTTTTCTTCATTAGTTCTAGATATTTCTGCAAATATATTATAGTAAATAAGGTGAAATAAAATAGCCTCCAAATAGTAATAACATTTCTAAATTATTAAATGTTTCTAAAATATCTTAAATTAAAAAATCATTGGGTTGATTTTATGCAATTTGTGGAGAAAAAAATAGTACAGAGTACAGATTTTTCTAGTCTTTGTAATTTAAAGCTATCCTCTTCACTTGAGGGAAATATGTCTTAGCTTTGGGCAGCACACACACTTGTCTAACTTGCTGGATGACAAGGACAGCCCTGCCCACAATTCTGTCCAACACCCAATATGCATTTTCAGTGGTGCAAATGTTTACTCAGCACTTGTAGGTACCGATGGTGTTATTTTGTCTTTTGGGTGTGTTTTCAACTAAGCCATTTGTGTTTGCAGTTTGGCTAAAATTATGCTCAACTGCTGTAATTATTAAGCATTTAATAATTATTAAGCATTTTGTTTTATTGCCTGATGGTTTCTAATATTACACCCATTTAATGTGTGCCTCATAGATTTATAGGCCATCTTAAAATAAGGTTTCTATCAATGTGTTAGGTGATCATTTAAAACTGGAACTGGTTATGACTTCCATGCAATTTCTTATCACAGTCAAAAATCATAATCACAAAAATCAAGACAGTGAATACTTCAAAAATACAAATGCATTTAGTAGCTTAGAAAGGAATAAAAGTGTCAAATTATAGAATAGGATGGAAAGTACATAGTAAAGAAGGAATGGAGAAAGAGAGAGGCGGGGAGGGAGGGAGGGAGGAAGGAAGGAAGGAAGGAAGGAAGGAAGGAAGGGAGGGAGGGAGGGAGGGAGGGAGGGAGGGAGGAGAGAGAGGAAAGAAAGGGAGGGAGGGAGGAAAGAAGGAAAAGAAAGAGGCCAAATGAGTTGTGTCTGGGCATAGACTAAGCACTGAATATATGTTAGTCATTCTCTTTCTATTAAGTTGAAGCACATGAAATACTGATAACATTCATAGCTACCAAAAAAGACCACCATTTTTATATAGTTCAATCTAGTATGTTCAAGTTATTTTTCAAAATTTATCTATATATGAAACTAGTGGTGAAAGAGTATGGCAAGGCACTCCAGCCGAGACTGCAGACCAGCAGGCCAGTCCTTCTCGGATGGCCCCTTCTTCCAGTTCAGTCTGCCCAGCCAGATAGAGCCTCCTCTCTACTCAGAACTACAAGTATATAATTCTTCAGGGCCAAAGGAACACCCTTGTTTCCGAACCTGTGCTGCCTGTATTGTGATTTTATGCTTGCCATAAAATCTACATGCTATTCTCCCCATATTGATACATCTAATACCCTGGGGTTTACTAGACCGTATGGAACAAGTAGCAAAGCTACTTTTATTGTAACTTGGCTGGTGCAAACCCTTTACTGGGCTTAGTCCACATGGCAGCCTCTTAAGTCACCTACATAGGCAAGAAATGTATTCAAATACTATATGGTCTGTTAAGCCTTCAAAACCCAACGAGGGTCTCTGGGCACTTTGCTTCCTTTTTCTTGGTAGGTGGTATAGGTGTAATGATTTGTCCTTTATTTTGGAAAATGTTCCAAGAGGATGCCTAATGTTGGTTGGATCCCCTGAGTCCAGTTATAAGTGGTTTATAATGACTGAAGGGGTTCTTTAGAACCTAGAGAAAAAAGCCGATCAGTTCAGAAGAACTAAATAACACTTTTAGAGAACAAAATCATTTTATACATTTTTATAATTAGTTATATAATAAAGAGGTAATATGCAAATTAACCCTCTTGCCCTCACAAGATGGCTGCCTAGGACCAGGCCAGCAGGGAGGTGAGTGAAGGATGACTAAATGGCTGAACAGCAGGCTGCGTGGGGTGACCAGGCTGGTCGGGGGGGGGGGGCAGTTGGGGGCGACCAGGCCAGCAAGGGGGCAGTTGGGGGCAACCAGGATGGCAGGGGGGGCAATAAGAGGCAACTAGGCCAGCGGGGCGGGGGTGGGGGGCAGTTAGGGGTAACCAGGCCAGCGGGGGGGGGGGTGCAGTTTCGGGTGACCAGGCCAGCAGGGGGGGCAGTTGGGGGCAATTAGGCTGGCAGGGGGGGCAGTGAGGGGTGACTAGGCCGGTGCGGGGGCAGTTGGGGGCGACCTGGCTGGCAGCGGGGGGAAATTAGGGGTGACCAGTCTGGCAGGGGGGCAGTTGGGGTGATCAGGCTGGCACGCATAGGCAGTGAGGGGTGATCAGGCTGGCAGGGGGGTCAGTTAGGGGTGACCAGGCAGGCAGGCAGGTGAGTGATTAGGAGCCAGTGGTCCAGAATTGTGAGAGGGATGTCTGACTGGGGATTGGGCCTAAACCAGCAGTCGGACATCCCCCGAGGGGTCCCAGATTGGAGAGGGTGCAGGCTAGGCTGAGGGTACCCACCCCCCCCCCCCCCGTGCACAAATTTCATTCATCGGGCTTCTATTAGTTATATAAATGTCTAAATTAACACTTAAATAAATATGTACACCTAACTAATGTGGGCAACTATATACCTACTTATAAATTTATATATTAAATATATTGTATAGTTAATTGCATTTGTGCTTAAGGAAAATTTTTAATGTATCATATAATTAACATAGATACAAGTATTTTTAAATTATGTGCTTTACAAATGACTAAAGATTTTAAAGCAAATAGACACATAATGTAATTAAATAAAAAATTAGAATAGGTTTTAAGCTCATAAAAAATTAAGAGCCTGGCTGCTGTGGCTCAGTGGTTGGGCATGAACCAGGAGTCACTGGTTCGATTTCTGGTCAGAGCACATGCCTGGGTTGCAGGCTCGATCCCCAGTGTGGGGCATGCAGGAGGCAGCCCATAGATGTTTCTCTCTCATTGATGTTTCTATTTCTCTCTATCCTTCTCCCTTCCTCTCTCTCTAAAAAAATCAATAAAAACTTATTTTAAATTTTTTTAAGGAAAAAGCACATGAAAACAAGCCACGTGTTTCTATTATAAAATGTAAAACAAACAAAATACAACCTTTGTGCAATCAATACAAAGAATTATACACACTTGTAAGAAACCTGCATATAAATCATATTTTTGCACTCTTTTTATGGCCTCCTTTTTTTTTATTTCTTAATCAGATTGCCCAGTTTGGGGACTTTGTGCTGACATTTCCTGTAAGCAATTAAGGATCTCAGGTTCCCTCTCTACATTCACAGTGATCTTTTAAGACAGTAGGAGAATTTTATTATTAGTTTTGCTCTTCTTTAGCCTCTTCCTGTGCACATCCCACCTCTATGCTTTCCCTGTTGTACCATTTCCTGCTGCTATCAACACACCTAGAATGTTTTACTTTCTCTTCTGCTAGCTTTGGGGCTCCATCTTCAGCATCCATGAGCTCCATTTTAATCAAATGGCTACAAAAGCAATGGCCTTCCTGGTCAGACCTCAGTCAACGACTTTATTGCTCACCTATGTTTTTGTCTTTTGACCAACCCATTGCTATAGGCTTACCAGTTTAACTTCAGGCAGTTATGATGCTAGTTCTAATAGGCTGTCCTGTCCTCATCTGGAATCTTTGTGTATCTTTACAGTTTGCTTTTATGAAAAGGGAAAGTCTTCTTTTCATGACAATCTTATGGTCTGAAGCAGGAAGAAATAGATTTTGAGAGAAGAGAAGCCAGCCAGACAGTTCCTGGGGAATTAAGTGCTCTTTCTCAATGATATTTTCCTCTATCCCCTTTTAAATTTCTTGGGGACTTCCAGACTCTTAACAAAGGCTTCTGTAGCCAACCGTGGCAGTAGGAATCTGCCTTGGATTGGGGTTGCGACTTCCTGCACATTAAAGGTAGCCTAGCTGCTGAGGGGGCACCTTCAATACTTTCAAATTCTCCACCTCCTCTGTCACTCGATTCTACTTCCTAAACACAGTCAATGCATCACCTGATTCCAAAATTCACATCAAGTATTTTACAGTTCATGGTAAAAAGTAGAGAAATGCATTCTATAAATAAAGTCCTTAGGGTCAAACGTCTACAAAAGACCAAAGGATTATTTGGTCATTGAGTAAGAAGTGGTTATATAAAGATGTGTGTGTGTGGGGGGGGGTGATTATGAATCAAAGAACCATTAATAGGAAAGAAGCAGAGCTTTGATTATGACTATGCACATCTATTCATGCAACTGCTTTGGCTACTCTTTTGTAGATATACTAGCAGCTGGGACTATAGTTTTATATCTCTTGAAGGCAATTACCTGAATACTGTAGTTCACACAAACATTAGTCCATGTTCCTTTGCTTTCCATGAACTCAATCAATTTCAAAACACCTATCATGCATGAGGCCCAGGCTAGGTTCTAGGAATACAAAGCTATGCAATACATGCTGCCTGTTTTACAGAACTCTAATCTTTCAGAAACTGGACATTCCTTACAACACATACTTCTAAAGGATTATGCAGATAGAAGTATGCATGAAGGCCATTGGTTGTTCCACAGACAGGACCAGATTTTCCTGATGGCTCTAGAAAGACCCATAGATTTATATACTTCCGCTGTATATATTAAGATAATTTTTTTTTCTTTTCCAGGCAGCTGTAATTGAAACGCAACCATTTGAACTGAACGTTTGCATGAATTAGACTGTTTTGAAAATAGGCTAATCTTGGTTCAGTAGTGAGCTCCTAATGAGGTTAAATGTAGGCAGAATATCAGTGTTAGTGATGAAATATTCAAATTTATATTTAGGGCCAACTTCTCGATGGGATCCTGTCCTCTAAAGTTTTGAAAATACTTGTCCCTACTTCTATAGGATGTTAGTAGTATTGCATTTGTAGCCGTAACACAGTTGCAGAATTCCAAAAGGACTATTTTGTTCCATTTATTATAGTAAAAAAAGAAATCCTTGCTGAATATAAAACATTGCTGTTTTGATTCTGTGAACTGATTGTGTGTAATTTTGCCACTTCTTTTTATGTCATCATGTCCATTGAATCCCTTTTAAAGGAAAATCATTTTCTAGACTAAAATGTTATCCTAAGAGCAGCTCTACTTTTGCTGACATGATTTTGATTAGGAGATTTAGATCTTCACTCTATATGAATACATTAGGAGAGGATTACTCTGATCGAGACTCCACAAGAGAGCTAAAATATACCACAAATAAATAATCAAGCATCTTGTAGGAATTTAAAAATAAATCATGTATCATAAAGGAAAAACGGCCAGTTTAGGCCCAGAGAGGAACACAGACAGCATTGCTAATTTGTAGCAGAGTGAATCCAGTAGCGCGGGTTTTTAATTAGATGGCAGGAACAGCGAGGTGACAGGGCTGAGAACAGGTAAATCATCCAGGAATAGCAAAGCGGGGCGTGCAGAGCCAGCTGGTGCGGCGCTGCCTGGTGTCAGGGAACGCGCTGCCTCCTGAAGCCGAGCTGCAGACAGCCTGCGGCACAGCTGCTCCCTCCGGAGCAGGCGGCGGGTCTGGGAGAGGTATCACTCTGCAGGCACCAGCGTGGCAGTCAGGTATCTGGGAAGGACGAGGTGTCTCAGAGGGATTTTTTTTTTTTAAAAATCGAGCTTGGTTGGAAACACCAAAAAGGTATATTTAAAAATAGCTTCTTTACCCTCGTTTGCTTAATCTATTGCATTAAGTCTATCCATTCGATTATTTAGTCAGAACTACGTTTTTACAAGCAGATTTAGGGCTCCTAAGAGTTGGGGTTAAGGAGAATCGGTAAAAAGTTGTTGGTGCTACTTTTCGTGTTGAAGGTGATCACAAATGAACCCTGGGAGTTTGGGTTTTTATTGAGATCATTATGCATGTGGGTAAATACTTGGTTAATAATTGCTTGAGAAAGAAGGTCTTTAGTACATTGATTTCTTTTCCTTCATGAATGCTTTAAGTTAAGATTTTGAAAGACATGTTATTTGTTGAGACTCTTCCCCAATAATAATCAAAACTCACTAAATCCAAAAAAAGTGAGAAATCTAGTAGTGCCCCCTTATCCACAGTTTTGAGTTCAGCTGTTTCAGTTACCTGCAGCCTTAAAATATTAAATAGGAAATTCCAGAATTAAAAACTCATAACTTTTAAATGGCACACCATTCTGAGTAGCGTGATGAAATCTCTCGCCATCCCACTAGTCCCAACCAGGATGTGAATCATCCCTTTGTCCAGCATGTCCACGTTCTATACACTACCTGTCCCTTAGTCATGGAGCAGCTGTCAGGGTTATCAGATCCACCCTGGTGATGTTGCAGTGCTTGTGTCCAAGTAACCCTTATCTTAATAATGACACATTTGCATACTTTTTATTACACTATATTGTTAAAATTGTTTTTGTTTATTATTATTCATCTTTACTGTGCCTAATTTATAAATTATACTGTATCATAAGTATGCATGTGTAGGGACAATCATCCTATCCAATAAAGAGGGAATATGCTAAACTGACCATCACACCCTCACAAAATGGCAGTGCCCACAGCCAATAAAGAGGAACTATGCTAATTGACTGTCATGCCCTCACAAGATGGTGGTGCCCATAGCCACAAGACGGTGGCACCCAGTCCCCTCAGCCCCACTTCATCCATCCTCAGTCCCCCAGTCTTCTCAGGCCCGCCTCACCCAGTCCCCACAGCATCCAGCCTCATCCAGCCTCAGTCCCCCAGTCCCCTCAGCCCCGTCTCATCCAGCCGGAGACACCAGTCCCCGCAGCCCTGGAGGGGAAGGCAGTTGGGGGCGATTGGGCCAGCAGGGGAGGGCAGTTGGGGATGATCAGGCCAGCAGGAGAGCAGTTAGGCATCAATCAGGCCACCACGGGAGTGGTTAGCAGGCTATCAGGCTGGCAGGCAGAGTGGTTAGAGGCAATCAGGCAGGCAGGCAGGCAAGTGGTTAGGAGCCAGCAGTCCTGAATTGTGAGAGGGATGTCCGACTGCCAGTTTAGGAGAGGGTGCAGGCTGGGCTGAGGGACACCTCCACCTCACGCCCCCCCCCCCCCCCCCCGTGCACAAATTTCATGCAATGGGCCTCTAATAGTATATATAGAGTTCTGTACCATCTGTGGTTTCAGGCATCCGCAGGGGTCTTAGAATGTATCACCTGTGATAAGGGGACTACTGTAACACATATACAGAGTTTCAAAAGATAACAAGTCAGTGCTTATGATATAATTAATTTTAAAAGTGTTTTTATCAGAAGGGAAGATAATGACATTGTGAATTGGCACTCAGAGAAAGTTGTTAAGAGGACATTACCCCAGTGCAATGGGCTGCATTGTGCCCCCACCCCCAAATCCATCTCTAGAAACCCTAGACTCCAGGGTGACTGCATTTGGAGAGAGAGCCCTTCAGAGGCAATTAAGATTAGATGAGGTCAAAGGGTGGGGCCCTAACCTGATAGGATTGGTGGCCTTATAAAAAGAGGAAGAGAGACTCTCTTTCCCTTTCTCAATGGGCACACAAAGAGAACATGTTAGTATCCAAGGAGATGGCAGTCATCTGCAAGCCTGGAAGGCAGCCCTCCTGGAAAATAAACCCAACCAGACCTTGATCGTGGACTTTCCAGCATCCAGAACCGTGAGAAAATGAGTATCTCTGGTTTGAGCCACCCAGTCTACGATTTTTGTTCTGGCAGCCCACGTTGATGAATATACCAAGAAAGAACTGAGGGCTCCCTGGGAAGCTACTGGTGAAAGTTTCAACTTTCAGCATAGAATAGGCAAAATTGTGGCACTGGGAGGATGGAAAGTGCCTACCCACTTTCTGGGAACTACAAATATATTTTAATGGTATAGCAGAAATTACATAGAGCCAATTGGTGTAATTTGATATTAATAATAATTGATTGCTAATATTTATCAAGTGCTTGGCATGTATCACTTCTAATTCTTTGCATGTATTAATTAAACTACTCTTCACAAAATCCCATGCGAACTTAGGGTGATCATTATTATTATTTTAGAAGAGGAAACTGAGACAGACAAAGGTGTGGAATCTCACACAATGTTATGTAACAGGTGAGTGGTAGAGTAAGATTCAAAGCCAGACAGTCCAGATGTGAGCTTCCAAACACCAGTACATATGGCGGGGGGCGGGGGGGGAGGGATAGAAGGAAGGAGAGGGGATGGCCTTGGATGGCACTCCAAGGAATTTGGACCTTATTCTGTAGCAATAGGGAACCATTGAAAGTTTTTAAAAAGAGAAATGACTGCTCAGTTTGTGTTTTATAAAGATAACATGGAGGGTGGATGGCAGTGGAGTGGAGCCTTTAGTCCAGAGAAATAACCAGCAATAGTGATACTATAGACGGAGAGAAAATGAAAGAGTGAGCCAGGGCAATGACTGGGGATACACAGGTCTTTTCACAGATAGAATTCACAGGCTCTCCAGACTTCCTCAGACACCCTCATCCCCCTTTTATCCCTACCCCCACCCCAATGATCCAGGACTTTGATTGCTATGCATGTATCTTTAACTAAAACATACTGGCTACGACATTTTCTCAGCCCTTCTAGGTTCAGACTCTTTGTCCTTTTCACGATGACAATTAAAGAATCTGTTGCTTTCATATATGTTAATGCATTCATTAAGCTAAAGGGACAACTTTAGCCTCAATTTCCTCTTCATGTAGCAATGCCCATGTGAGAGGTGAGTTAAAGGTAGAAAATTCTCAACACAGATATAAAAGAGAATTGGAAATCTAAAGAATAGGTGGAATTTAACACAATTCTCTAGTTATGCCATGTAAACCAACCATAATTTACATAAATTTATATGTAGAGTCTTTGCCTCTTTGTGTGTAATTTTAAAATTAATTATTTGGGTAAGGAGAGGTCCTGTAATTATCTATTAATTTTGTTCATTTTGGCTTTTTTTCCTTTTTATTTTTGAAATGTTTTGTACATAATATATTTGTGTATATGATGTTTTTATGTAAATTATGAAAGATAATAGCAAAATGAATATCTTTGTCCACTACCCAGGTCTCAGGTTTTTAAAAGTGAACATTATCTACTCACTATTATGTATTCATTATTTATCCTTTCGTCTGATGCCAAGTTTGGCAAATTAAACTAAGAGTACTCTATGACTGAGCAAAGTTTCTGTGTCTGTGAACAACCATGAGAGGTCTGTCCACTGTTTATTTCCATAAAGGACCTAGGTACTTATCTTCAGGAAACAAGGACGTGAGGGGTCCAGGAGTTTTAGGGCAGTATTTGAGAGATGTGTGCCAGACTGTCCATCACTTCCCCATGCCCACATTTTAGGACATAAACCTGAAGTAGTTGCTTGACTAAAATATTTATGAGACACCAAGAGCACAGGGCAGCACTGGCGGAGTCCTCCGCTTTGGTACCTTGGCATCCACCAAAATGTCAGGAACTGGCACAGGGTAGTGTGGGAGGTGGCTTGGTGGATGTTCTGGCAGCAGTCAGGTTCCCAGCCATCTGAGAGTGAACAGTGGCGTGCCAGCAACTCCAGGTGGACACCACAGCTGTCAGAAGCCTCTTTGGATGCTGGCAGCAGCAGAAGAGGGGAAGGGAAGGCTTGCACTGGTGGAGGGAACCACTCGGCTTCCTGAATGCACTGACTGGGGCTCTGATGAGGAGTCCACCCCTGCGAATTCAAGGGAAGTCTCTGCTCTAATTCTTTCTGAATTTTTCTATACTCCCTCCCATAGGTACTATATCCATAGCCAAGATTTGTGGTAAACTGGTTACAATTCTCTCTGGAGCCATAGGAATTTGGAAGCTGTTTAACTCCTTTTCCATGGCCAGGATGCTAGGTTTGGATGTGTCAGCCCAAATGGAAAATTCTCCTCTGGCGTATTTATAAAGACGACTAGAAGCCCTGTTATCGCTGAATCATTGACCAAAAAGAAAAAGAAAAAATTAACTTCAATTTTTATAATTGTACAAGTTTTTGGCATCATACACAGATATTAAAGATAGTCCCTTACTATTTATTCTCATCCTTAAGAATGCATATTTTTTAATCAGAAACAAGGGACCGGTTTTTGTTCACTCTAATCTCAGCGCTAACTGACCTAGGGCCTGTTTGCTCTCATGCCCGGGGAGTGAAAAGTGTGAGGAGATGAGAAGGGCTTTCAAATTCCATTAGCAACATTTTGCTGTCTGCTGTTATCTTGAAACTCTGTTTCAGATACCAATACTGTTCAACCTAGAACCTCATTAACACATGAACAGAGATAACCAAGAATTGACAGACTTATGAGAAAAACCACAGCAAAAGAAACACTAAAGTCAACACAGAAGAGAACTGAATGCCACACCAAATGAAACAGTGAAATTAGAGGAGACGACTGGTGACTCTAAAATAACTTATATAATGTTTCCAAGAGAGAGATTGAAGAGGATAAAACATATCATCTATGTTTCGTATTGAGATAGGCTCACTGTCACAATATTCTGAACTCAATTCTGGCAGTCCTAGACAGAAGATAACGAAACACAAAACTACTTCTTTTAAATAAATAAAAACCTTTTGAGTTCTGTTTTTTTGTTTTTGTTTTTTGCTTAATCATAGGCACAGACAACAGCATGGTGATTACCAGAGGGAAAGGGGGTGGGGGAGATAGAAGAGGGTAAAGGGAGAATAGGTGGTGATGGATGAACACTTGACTTGGGGTGGTAAACACACAATACAATATACTGGTGATGTATTATGGAATTGTAACCCTGAAATCTACATAATTGTATTAACCAGTGACACCCCAATAAATTCAGTAAAAAGGGGGAAATCAAGCCTGCAAGAAACAGACTATCTCTATGCTGCATGAGTACCAAAACAATGGAAATCTGCCAAACTCACTCGATGAAATGTGCCCCAATATCAGAGCTAAAAATGAATAACACACAAAGGGACAACCCCTAGACTTATACTGCTTATAAATGTTTACAAAAAAATACTATCAGATTACAAAGAGCAGTATGCAGAAGAATAATATATTATGAAGTAGATTTTACCCCCAAAGTTCACCCCAATAATTTCAATCAGAAGGAAAAAGAGAAAACAAAGATGCTTCAACCTCTAGAAAACTGTGAATGTGGTATTAACCAGTTGAAGGATAAAAAGCATACAATCGTCACAATAGAAAATTATTTCATAAGATTCAGTGCTCATTTCTGATTAAAAACTAGTAAATTCGAAATAGAAGGAATCTTCTTTTTCTTGGTAATGGGCTATTTACAAAATAGCTATGGAAAACTTTTATATGTAATGGAAAAATTATAGACCATTTCAGTCAGAAACTGCCCTATATGTAAATATAAAATTCAATTGAGAGAATTTCTAATCTGTCTGGATTTTTTTTCTGGCCATTACTGTTACTTGTTTCCTTTCATGATTATTACCCAAAATAATTTTGTCATATAGAGGACAGAGTGCTAAGTAATGATCTACTCTAGATGTCAAATACATGAGGTATGCTACTGTCACCTAGAAAATATGACTGTCAACAGAAAAATCTCTTAAAAATTATGAGAGAGCTTGGCAAGGTAGGATAATATTAGCTTTCCCACCCTAGCAACAACAAACTAAAAAATACCAAATGAAAAATTGATACTATCTGATCCAGAAAGACTCATGGACACAGATGACAATATGGTGATTACCAGAGGGAAGGGGGTCGGGGAAGTGGGAGGGTAAAGGAAGAATAAATGGTGATGGAAGGAGACTTGACTTGGATGGTGAACACACAATACAATATACAGGTGTTGTATCATAGAATTGTATGCCCAAAAACCTATATAATTTTATTAACCAATGTCAACCCAATAAATTTATTTTAAAAAGAAAAAAAATAAGGGATTCAACTGGAAAAAAAGAAGACATATGTAAAACTTTAGACAATAAAAAAGAAAAAAGAATACTAAATAAGAACTAAACTACAAAATGATTAAATGACATAAAATGAATAAATGTATAGGAAGGGAAGATACAGCATTTTAAAGATTTAACTATTTCCAATTAGCTGATAAAGAATTAAGTTAAGAATCTTAAAATTGGAATTGAAAGTGACCTTAAAGTTCTAGTTGAACCCATTTGATTTGCAAAAAAAAACTATCACAGTCACTGTGGTAATATTTTACGCCCACTCTGAGATGGAAGATAGCCAGGCTAGAGCTTTGATTTCCCCATCAGCGTGATGGGGTGCTTTCATATTATAAAAACACTAAGATGCGGCCTTCCAAGAGAATGAAGACACCGGCACCCATTTTGTGGCACCATTTTACTTCTCCCACCACTGTGGTCCTCAGTTTGAAACATCAATGAAATCATGCGAAGAAATCAATCAGAGACACACTCCATTAAACATTCATGAAAACTCAAGACTCTGTCTTCAAAGTCTCCAGAACCAGTTAAATAATAACAATTCACCAATTAAGGACTTCTATGAAACAACATTATTTGTTACCACTTCCATTGATCCTGATCTAAGAATTTCTACTTTTTTATTATTTTTATTTTTTTAAATATATTTTATTGATTTTTACAGAGAGGAAGGGAGAGGGATAGAGTTAGAAACATCAATGAGAGAGAAACATTGATCAGCTGCCTCCTGCACACTCCCCACTGGGGTTGCGCCCGCAACCAAGGTACATGCCCTTGACTGGAATCAAACCTGGGACCCTTCATTCCACAGGCCGACACTCTATCCACTGAGACAAACCAGTTAGGGCAAAGAATTTCTACTTTTTAATAACACTATTCTCTGGCAACAGGTATGTACAGTAACCTCACTAAACTAAAGAAACTATTTTTAAAGAAATAGATTCTGTAATGTAGTAACCTCTGGCTAAGTGAATTAAAATCTTGAAATTTTCTATTCTTAGTTGGGGGCAGTCCTTATTAACCTTCCAACCATATTTACCAACATTTAATCATAAGGTATAAAAAAATTCCCAAGTTCACTGAAGGTTATGTAAAATGAACACTTTCATATCACATAAAAGTATTAACTCTCAGAAATTTTACAGGAGATTAATAAGAAAATTTCTATAATGTACACAGGAGACTTTGTGCACATGCTTTCTGCCCTGAAATCTCACATTTTACCCAAATATCTGAGTTCCCCTCTCAGTACTTAAGACCTCATGTCATCCTTTCCATTCTCAGGGCTCACCTCTTGACATAAAATTACTTCTCCATCCTACATTCCCTTTCTCTTGTGGCATCCACTGTAGCCCAGTGGCCAAATGTGACCAATTGATCAACACTAGCTTGAAGAAAACACGGGGTATAGGAGATCTTAAAATAAGAAAATAATTGAAAACAAGGTAGGCTTTAGGAATGATCAGCTTCAACTTTCAAAGTCCCTTTGTGCCGTTTGCCTTACGGCTCTGGGTTAGTGCTGGAGACTCCCATTTCCACCCAGGCCAGGCTTCCTTTCTCAGACCTGGCACAACTGGGCCGCACCCTGTGAAGCCACTCTCATCTTCGCACCTCTCAACAGCAGTAAAGCTATTTCACGTCGGATTTAAGAAAACTCTCTGGTTTCATGTCTCCATTCCCGAACTCCTGCTTGGAGTTCTTAGTTCTGGATTTCTGGATTTCTTAGTTCCGGCTTCCACCTTCAGAGTGCCACAAAATTCTTCTCTGATTGTAAAACTTGGGAGTCCCTCTTTCCCTCCTTCTAAACTCAGGTTCATGTAGCATTCCCCATGTTTCTCCCCATTTTTTTCTCACCTGATCCTATAGATGAGAAAGGTTCCACTCACCCCATTCTTATTTGTTGGTCTCAAATGTGCAACTTATACTTTATAATTAAAAAAAAAAAGGCATGGAGCCATGATAACTCCCAAATGCTCTGCCACTCACTCTCCGCAAGCCAATAACAAAGCAAGCAGCTTGGTTAATATAATATTTAGACTAGCAGTGGAGAGAGAGATCTTTCTCCCTCCTGTGCTCTGAATAAATAAATTAGTCCGACCAAATGAAGAAATGTGGTGTAACATGATTTATTTGGGTCAGAGCTGACACTGGTAAGACAAAGTCTCCATATTTGCTTACAGAAACTGAAGCACAGGTCAGCAGCCACATCCTCTGATTTGTAAGCCATACACGAATATCCTGGGGAAGAATTTGAACTTGGTCTTTCATAGGAGTCCAAACATATACTACTATATCTTATAAGCTAAAAGAGAGTGAAAATAGAAGCCAGACTACAGACAGAAATGAAGGCTTTCCTAAAAGGAAAAGCCTCATGAGTGAGGCAAGAAACTGGGTTTGCCAGACAAAGTGAAGCACCCCATGCAGGGACTGGAGTTCCAGGAACAGAGCATTGGTGCAGTCAAGCTGAAAACTCGGTGTCACTCAGGACCTGGTCTCCTTAGCATGGGACCTCCACCACCCAAAATCTGGACATCCAAAGGGAAGACGTTTTCTTGCTGGATGAAAGGAAAGTTTAGCCCCAAATATCAGAAGTAGAGGCAACTAGAAATTACCGCAGGTCCTCTGGGACTCTGTGGAGCTTAGTAGATGAGGGCGAGCCCATCATTTCTGTATATCAAAGTGAGAGAGACCTGGAGGCCTGAGAAAGCAGTGCAGCTGGAGCAGAGAGAAACTGCTGTCACCGTCCGGTGTCCCCTCTCCTCCTACAGGAATCCCACACAAAAGAGGATGAGGGGGCATTGTTCTACTGGGCCAGTGAAGACTATTGGCCCACTGTGCCCAAGAACAAACCACTAAAGTGCTCTCACCTAGGACCCGTTAGCTGTGGGATCTAATGCAATGTCAGAGAGTAATAGCTCAACACAAACTGGGAGATAAAAACATATAATGGCTCCCTCAAAGTACTTTGTTTTTAAAGAAATAAATTATTTTTCAACAAACAGGAAAATTCAAAGTAACCAAATGAGGTATTTTATTGGCAGAATGACAAGTTTAAGGCAGATAATAAAAGGGGGGGGGGGAAGGTGGGAATCAAGAAAACCCACCAACTAAAGATCCCTTTCCATTGAAACATAGCATTTAAAAGCCAAATTACACTAGAGCTAACAATATTGCCATTTCAGTATACATTAACATATCCAGATTCATAGACAGGCTGAGGGAGAAGTGTCTAGAGCATTGATTCTGCAGAGATGAGTACTTTTTGGGAGGAAATTGGCAGATGAAGAGCTCAAGGGAAAGGTCATGAGTTCCCAGTTGACTGTGAACAGGAGGCAACATGGTGCTAGAAGGCGAGCAAAGGCCTTTTGGGACAGCTCCTCAAGTCCCCTAAAGAACAGTGCCTGCATTTCTGGAGCAAACTGTCTTTCTGTTATGAAATCTTTTTTTATTAAAGTATAGTTGACACACAATATTATATTAGTTTCCGGTGTACAACATAGTGAGTCGACATTTATAACCTTACTATGATCACCAAGTCTAGTAACCATCTATCACTGTACAAATTTATTACATTGTTGACTATATTCTCTGTAAAAGGTCATTTTGATGTATCAATGGACTTTCTGCTTAAGGTTGCTAATGATAAAGATTAGAGCAATAAATCACATTATATATAAAAGGTGTTCACAAATAAATCAATAAACAGTTTTAACACATGTATTTGAGGTCGTATTATTTTTATTTGGGGCTTTCTTCCCACAAAGACCCAGTATCATTTTACTTTTGTCATTTAGGGTTATTATATAAATTCCATTTGAGTTTAGATAAATTGTATACAAGTGAAGGAATTAATTCCCTCTGAATAAGCTATTTGTCCTTTTTTAAAGGAAGGCAAAAGATAGATATAGAAATCACTAACAAGAAATTAAACGAATTTTGTTTGGTTCATTAGTGTTCCTTTTTTTGTCAGCTTTCAGTATCTTTACACCTTCCATAATGCTCAATTCTATTCATGTACACTCTATTGTTCTCCTTGTTTCAACTACCGGCAAAATCACAAAACAGAAGACAAAGGAAGTCATAATATTCTATCAGTGCAAATCAAGGACCACGCATTTAGGAAGGATTCAAGCCTGCATTTGCAAGATGATCCTGGAACACAAAAACATGATGAATATATCAAAAATATTTCTCACATATTGCCTGCCATAAAAAGATTGTTTGAATTAAACATCATTATTGCTCTGTTGTCAACATGTTGGAATATATAGATAAGCCACACATGTGCCTAAGTGCTATCTTGATCCATAAATTACTGTTATAGTTACTATTGCTGGAGGTTTTTTTTAATATTTAATATTTTCCAGAGCATGCTCACCCAGTCCTTGGATCTTATTTTTGTCAGAGTTTATTTTTCTTCAAATTTAAGAGACAAATTCTAAGTGGTCTTTTGAGCCCTCGAACATTTTAAAGTGTATTGCTGATGAATGATGTCATCTAGGACAGAGGCTGACATGGTATTTTGTCATATCAATGTAAGCAAGGCTAAGGAGTCTGCTATTACTTAAAGGTATAATTGTGACAGAAAGACTTCCTTTATTTCACATCACTATGTATCAATATTCCAATAATTTACAGTTGACCTATTGGGTTTGTAGATCATAAACATTCTAGAGATATAAAGGACTCAAAATTATCTTATTTAAATTCTTCCTTCTATCTATGAGGACTCAGTGGCCCAAAGGTGAAACAGTTTGCCTGAGGTCACACAACCAAAAAACAGCCTAGGGGATCTAGAATCCACCTGTCTGTTCCATTGCTAAGTCCCTAATAGTGTGCGTGACATTCCACATTGTGGCCAGCTATGCTTATTGGAAAATTTACTATATGAAAAGTTTAAGAAGAGCAAGAAATTCAACTGATGCTAACCCTCACTCTAGTTCCTATAAAATATATTTATTGGCTTTGGGAATAATCTATGATTTTGCTTATTGGTTCTCGTCTGACTCCTATTAGGTTTAGTATATTTTATTTTTATTAAATTTATTGGGGTGACATTGGTTAATAAGATCATATAGTTTTCAAGTATACATCTCTATTATATATGATATGTATATTGCATTGTGTGCCTACTATCCAAAGTCAAATAATCTTCCATCACTATATATTTGGCTCCCTTTACCCTTTACTACCCTTTACCCCACTTCCCTCTGGTAACTACCATAGTGTTGTCTGTGTCTATGAGTTACAGTTTTATGTTCCACATAAGAGTAAAATTATATGGTTTTTAGCTTTTTCTATGACTTATCTTAGCATAATATTCTCAAGGTCCATCCATGTTGTCGCAAATGGCAGTATTTCATTTTTTCTTAAAGCTTAGTAGTATTCCATAGTATATATGTACTACATCTTTTTTTAAAATATATTTTTATTTATTTCAGAGAGGAAGAGAGAGATAGAAACATCAACGATGAGATAGAATAATCGATTGGCTGCCTCCTGCACGCCCCCTACTGGGGATCGAGCCCGCAACCTGGGCATGTGCCCTTGACCAGAATCGAACCTGGGACCTTTAAGTCTGCAGGCGGATGCTCTATCCACTGAGACAAACCGGCTAGGGCTGTACTACATCTTCTTTATCCGATTATCTGTCAAAGGACACTTTGGTTTTTTTTCCATGCCTTGGCCACTGTGAATAATGCTGCACTGAACATAGGAGTGCATATATTTCTGTGAATACATGTTTCAATATTTTTGGGTAAATACTCAGGAAAGGGGTTGCTGGATCATATGGTAAGTCTAATATTAACTTTTTGAGGAACCACCATACTGTTTTCCATAGTGGCTGTACCCGTTTACATTCCCACCAGCAGTGAATGAGGGTTCCTTTTTCTCCACAACTTCTCCAACACTTGTTATAATTTGTCTAGTTGAAAATAGCCATTCTAGCAGATGTGAGGTTGTATCTCATTGTAGTTTTGATTTGCATTTCCCTAATAGCTTGTGGAGTTTGGCATATTTTAAAACTTCATTGCCATCTACATGAACGTGAATTGAAAGACTCAGACTGTAGACTTTCTGAATGTGTCAGAAAATAAAAATGTGCAAAGTAGAGGATCCAGGCATAAGGTGTATATCCAGTTATGCTGTTGACAGTTACATGGTCAAATAGTTGTGCTCCAGCTTGCAAATCAAGTGTTTCCATGTGCCATAAGATGGCAGGAAGATGGTGATCTATGATCTGCCATCCATCTGGAAGTTTGATCTGATAGAAACAGAAAAATAATTCATAAAGAAATAATTAATATACATTTTCCCCCACAAAGCTTGCAGTGCTAGTTAAGGTCTGATTCTAACAGGAATACCATGACTGAGTCTAATAGACAAAACAAAGAAAAGGCACACTAATTTGGTAGCTATAGATAGCAAAATTAAGAATTTTTACTGAAATTCATGCAGGATATGCAGGATAAACCATTTGGATAACCATTAAAACAAAGACAGAAGCAGAAATTAATAATACAAGAATAAATGTTTTATTAAAATTAATACGAATACTAGATTTTAAAAACATCCTGAATATAAGGACTGTGGGCTTCTTAACTTTACAGTTAAAGTGGAAGAAAAATATATTATTATAAACCTCTTTCCAGACATTAGATGAAAAGAGATAGAAATCTGATCAATAACTATTGAGCAACTACTATGTTTAAGACACAGTTTTAGGCACCGGGTAGCTTTTTAGCAGAAAATAAAACAGACAAAAATCTCTGTTCTCAGGAAGGTTAGCATTCTTTTAAAGGAAGGCAGTATATAAAAATAAAGACATTCACTGAGTCATGTTTCTAATCTTTTGTTCTCCAAGTGTCAGGCTTCCACTTGCTAGTATAAACCGAAAGAGCTAGAGGCAAGAAAGAGTAAAAAATAAATCTACATCTCTTTTCATATTTGATTTCTTTTCCTGCCAGAAAAGTATCTAATGATTATCTATAAAATTTTGATTTTATCTCTCTAAATATGAATACCTGTTTAGGGGCATTAAGTGTTTTTCATATGAATGAATCAATTTTACAGCTAAACAAACACAGATTGAGCATTAACAACTAGTACTTGCCAGGCACCTCCTCATGGACTGGGAATATACCTTCAAGAACTCATATGACGTAAAGACAAATAATTAAAGATAATTATCTTTACTTCCTAAAAGCATCAATACTCTTGTCCTGAGAAAACATAGATAATAACTCCTAAATAATTTTAACACTATTTTCATAATGCGATTTCCATCACCATTTTGAATCATGTATCCATAGTGATCAATCCTTACAACTTTACGTGACATATTCTATTTTTCATGTTTTATAGATGAGGCATCAGTTGGATACAGGTTAAATATTTTCTAAGGCTGCACAGGTGATAAATAGTAAAGCCAGGAATATTTCTTTAATTCATCTTATTCTAAGGCCTGCATTCCTTCTACCAACCTCCCTGGGGTCCTGCTTCTCTACCACTCCCCACCATTTCCAAGCAGTTAAGGACCTCTTTATATTTACTCAAAACTCCAAGTAAATTGTAGAAAGTGAAATGTGTAGAGAGTGCTTTTCTGGCACTGCCCCCACCAAACATGGAAGTGGACACTCTGAAATGACTTCTCTCTCTCTCTGTGAAATTATGTGCCCTATTGTGTAGGAATGTGCTTTACTCCTAATAAAAGAGGTGCAGGCAAATCATTTACATGTTGTAGGCAGGCTTCTGAGCAATATGTAAATAAGCGAGAGAAAAAAATATCCACATTAATAAACAGCCCCTTGGATATATGAAACCCATCTGCAATATTAGGTAAGGAGTTTGTATACTGTGTAGTCAGAGGGATGTCCATATTGCATTCCTCAGTGTCTGTAAGAAAAAACAGAATGATGGTTCAGGTAGGGCGGTGCCATATGGCTGAATCCATGAAAATATCACAGAGTTACTTTTTTTCAGCAACTGTGATCAGTCCGTGTAAGCAAGGATCAAGTCTCTGCAAATAGAATTATGACACTCCAAGTTTCATCCTGTTCCCAAGGTCTCTTTCTCACACATCCTGCTGAGATCAACCTATAATATTTCTCTGCACGTGGACTGAGTTCTCCCAAAATAGGGGATGGCGACCAAAGGGAAATTGCAAATAGAAGAGACACAAGCAACAGAAATGGCCCAAAGTGAGAATCACAGATTGACAATACAACATGTGCCAGTGAGCCCATGGCTGACATTATCAAGTAAGATGACTCAGAGAGAAAAAAAAAATCCACTAAAAGAACCGTTAAATCACACAAACAGGAAATGACTGATTAAAGACAGAACATAAATGCAAAGCCAGGACCCAACTCAAGGCCGAGATCTTTAGCTGTGCCCTAATAGGTCAGGACCGTAGCATGAAATAGCACCTATACCTGCCTGGTAGTCTTGCCAGTCTCTTGGAGAAGTGGGAACAATAGCAAGAAAATAACAGGCCTACTGTCATTTCTTATATTCATTATTTATTATTTTTATTCATTTTAAATAAGATTTGGGGCTTGATTTTTGTTATTATAATAAAAAATTAAAATTAAGAATGAGAGATTCCAAGTTTAGCTGTGACTTTTGCAGGGTGTTCTCACCCTCAGCATCTGCTTTGGGAAAGAGGACTTTCCAAGTCTTTATAACACATTTTTCAATTGTACCACACAACCCAAGAAACTCAACGACGTTTGACTTCCTATGTTTTCTGCAGTTGTTTGTGTCCCCTAATGGGTGTGGAAGGAAATCCAGTTCCTCTGTGCCCGGCGGGATGTGAAGTTCAGCTGAAAGAGAAAGCTAGGGGTCATATGGCCAGCATGAGGGGACACGGAGTTGGTTTCTGTTCCAACCAGAAACCTGAGGACAAAGATCCAAGTAGGGTTTCAATAAAACCACAGATTAGTCACCATTGGAGAAAGACTGGATAACCATTTGTGCCAAGGGACAAGCTTCCTAAATCACCTCTGGGAAGATTCCAGTGCAGAACCAACTCAGAGCCAGAGCAGGAAGTAGTCCTTCCCTCTCCAATGCTGGCGGAAGTTTCATGAGGCACCTAGAACTTGTAACTGACATTGGGAAGGCTACGAGAGAGGATCAAAGCAGAAAATGTAAACCTCTACACAGCTGAATTTTTTAAATATTCCCTTACAAAGAGACGCCTAGATGAGAATTAGTGTGCAAATGACTCATCGATGAAGTGTTTCCCAGGGAGAATAATGAGAGTGGAGAAGCAGGATGGGGAATGGAAACAGACCAAGCCAAGGTGCAAATTGGGGCTTGTTCTCTTATTCTTAAGGCAATCAATTACCTATTCATGTTTCAATAGTTGTTCAGTTGGTTCCCACATTAAATCCTCCACAATTTCAAGATAAATCAGCTCATTAAACTAACCTTACACTTAGTTAATACAAGTTAAAATACAGCTATGTGGCCCGGCCAGTGCTGCTCTATGATTGAGTGTCTATCCATGAATCAGGAGGTCATGGTTCAATTCCTGGTCATGGCACATGCCTCGGTTTCAGGCTCAATCCCCAGTAGAGAACGTGTAGGAGGTAGTCGATCAATGATTCTCTCTCATCATTGATGTTTCTATCTCCCCCTCTCCCTTCCTCTCTCTGAGATCAAGACAAATTTCGGCCCCTTAGCCATGATCAGGCAATATATTGCTGTATTTATTTGGTACCAGTGATACAAAGATGAGTAAGGTTGGGTCTCTGCTTACAATCCAAGATTTTCAGATATGAGATTATTCGAATAGAATCTTATGATGAGTTCTGAGTTTGGGGTATCCACTGGGTGCTGTGAGTTTCAAAGAAGATCATTTAACCTAAACTAGGGGATTAGAGAAGGCTTGCTATAGAAAACGCTGCCTGAGGAGAATTTCAAAGGAGAAATAAAGGTTAGCCAGGAAAAGAAATGTGATTCCTCCAGATGTTTCCATTTCAGCTTAAAGTCAGCAGTATTATCAACCAACTGTGTCTTGTCCTTAAATGTCACCAACAAAACAACCAGCCAACTTGGAAAAGGACAGTAAAAAAAAAAAAGGCATTCTTCACCAGAAGTGTAGGTGATTTAATCACTTTGGCTGCATTGTTTGAGTCTCCATGAAGTGAAACCCCAGCAGATCTTTGCATATATTTATTAGACCCTCCTTAATGTAAACATTATGTAGAATGGACTTTATTCCCACACATCCCATATTTTACTGGGATTAAGCAAATAGCAGGCAAACTTTATATGCCTGGTTTTTCATTGTCCTTTAAATTTTTTAATTGATTTTTAGAGAGAGTAGAAGAGAAAGGGAAAGACAAAGAGAAATATCGATGTGAGAGAAACATCAATCAGTTGCCTCCTGCATGCGCCCTGACCAGGGCCCAGGCTGGGGGGAGCCTGCAACCAAGGTACGTGCCCTTGACCAGAATCCAACCCAGGACCCTTCGGTCCACAGGCTGACACTCTATCCACTGAGCCCAATTGGCTAGGGCTCATTGTCCTTTTAAAGGTATCACCAGAGTCCAAAATGTTTGCAGGTTTTTTAAAAATATTACTGCAATAGGGTTAATTTTTATTATTATATATGGAAACTAATCATTTCAGAGTAAACAACAGATGTTTGCACCCTTATTACTGTTTGGTACTGACATCAGTATTAAATGATAATATGAAAACATGTCACAGACATGAATGATGAATTCAAATGTCAGGAATGGAGAAATAGAAATGTTTAAAATAGAAAATGTAAGGGTTTTGGATGAGAAGTAAAACTATAAGCCCATTCTTCAGGCAATATGCAATATTACCTCTCCTAAACTGGATAATGTCAAGGCACATTTCTCTTCAAAAGAGTTGTTATTGAAATATTAGTGATTAAAGTATTAGTTTGATCAATTAAGTAATAGCACCTGACAAAAAAATCAGTTTTATCAAAAATAATAAACTTATGAGATATTATATATGTAGATAGATAAATAAATGGATTGCTAATAGATGTTTTTATGTTGCACACTATATTTTCTGGACATTAATAAGATATGTTTCTAGATATTCAAGTTCATATATTTGGGTATTAATTGATTTGCCTTACATTCAGTTGCAAATAGCATTGTTCATTTAAAAATTATTACTATCATTTAAGGTTTTCTGAGATAGACTGATTATGACACCGGTTTTCTGTTAGGGTCGAGTTTGTTGTCTCATGAAATGGAAGAAGGAGTTCAGAGACAAAGAGATGAGACAAAGCAAAGTTTTATTACAGAAACACTCCCTGAGGCCTGGAGGGGACCCAAGCAGGTTGCCGCACAGCTTCTTTGCCTACGGGTTAATATGTGCCCTGCTAACTTCCCATTAATTGTTCTGAAAAATTAGACCCTAGCAACATCCATACATTTTAAACTTCAGTGTTACCACACATTTTCTACGCCCTGAGAGTCCAGCCCATGACCAGCGCCCTTTGTTCTTGTGATTTTTCATGGGACAGGGTGTGGCTGACCAACTGGTTCCTGCTCACGCCTGCAGGGTTCAGCTGCATTTTCCCTTTACATTCCTCTCCCGTAGTGCCGTCCCTGACTGCCTAGCCACTTCTAACTCCTAAGACACGTGCCTACTAAAATGGGTTTGTTTTCATCAAGTAAAGACTATTACTAATTGTTTTTATTCATGTAGTTTAAAAATGGATGCATTTCGGTAAATTAAATGTTCCATATCTTTCGTCTCTCATCATTAGCTAAAAGTGATCAAGATTCATAGATGGGATATCAAAGGCTGTACCTGCAGAGCATGAGTTTTGTCTCCTCAGACTGCAGCATAGGCTCCACGAAAGGGGGCATCTTGCTTGTCTTGTTGAGTGCTGTGTTCTCAGTGCTTATGCTGAGGCTCAGTTCCTAGGAAGATGCACAATATACATTGGTTGAATGAATGAATGAATGACAGAATAATAAAAGCATTTAGAGATTTTTAGGTATCTTTCAAAATAATATTAATATCACCTTGAGTTTTTGAAACTTTTAAGACATTGAAAGTATAATACAAATCATAACTGTTATGTCTATAACAGTCTTAAAGAGGCTAAAAAAGTAAGTTGAGTTCACATTAATTTTTGTTCTCCAGGTAGGGGTCAATGGGCATTAGCTACCATAAAGAGAATTCAGAGAGGCAGTTAGCCCATCTTCTTCACATTCATTGACTGTTTAGCCAGAGTTCTTAAAAGTAGTCTGTGAAAAACCAGGATTGTTTATTTTCCAAGAGGATAGGAAAGATGAAGTGGCTTAACTTTGTGGTGTAAAGAAATTGTTACAGCCCAAGCCGGTTTGGCTCAGTGGATAGAGCATCAGCCTGTAGACTGAAGGGTCCTTAGTTCAATTCCAGTCAAGGGCACAAGCCTGGGTTGCTGTCTCAATCCCCAGTAGGGGGAGTGCAAGAGGCAGCAGATCAATGAGTCTCATCATCCATGTTTCCATTTCTCTCTCTCTCTCCCTTCTTCTTGGAAATCAATGAAAATATATTTTTTAAATTGAAAAAAAAAAAAAGAAATTGTTACAGATGGAAGGTTGTGTGTGACTCTTACCTAGAAAATGGAGGTCAAGATCTAAGGCTTGGCTTCTCCTACAAGTGCTTCTGTGTTTCCTCACAGGTTGTAGACTTTACTCTTAACCTGAAAATACACATCCTTGATCATAACAGAAACAACATAAAAGAAAGTGACTGGATCTTTCCAATTATGTGTCCAACATAGTTGGTAATGATGTGGGCTCTAGAACAAGTGCACAGGTTTTGAATTTCACTTTGAACTCTTAGGAGCTGGATGGCCTTGGGTAGCTTACCTAACTTCATTGTGCCTTTTTATCACCTGTGATAATGGGAATAGGAGTAGGGCTGTTGAGAATAGCAAATGATCAGCACACAAGAGGGATTTGTGCTATCGCAGCAGAAGAGAACATGCCGAACTTGGTCACAAAGGGCAATGACCTCACAGGGAGGGGCAAACCTCTCTGCACACCTCTCATATTGCCTGGGGTAGAATAAGATGTTAAAGCCGAAATTGTTAAAACAAGTAAGGTTATCTTTCAATTGTAGAAAATGGAGGGGGAAAAGAACTAAAATGTGTTATTTCTCTACAGTATGTCATGTACTTACCTTATAGTTCTTATTGTAATCTTCACAATAAATCTAAAGGTCATTACCATTTTCCTATTTTCATATATAATACTGTAAGGTTAAGGAGAAGTCAAGTAGCATGCTAAGCTCACAGTCCAGGTAAGGAGCAAAGCCGGGACTCAAACCCAGGTTGGAGGCCACAGTCCATATTGTGTGAATAATGACCAAGTGCTGCTTAGGGTCATGGACCTTTTGTGCAAGGTCTGACCGCTCATACACAGTCCCAGCTACTAGACTAAAAAACTCCTGCCAACTATGAGAATAGGCCAATGAGGCCCCACCACTCTGCCACTTTTCAGCTCTAAAAATAGTTTGAGCAAAAGAGCCTCAAAGAAGCAAGGGCTGAGTCTCCTCAACCAGCTGACCACTTGGGAGAAGGTAATAATTTCCTAAACCAGTTGCTCTAAAAAGTTATCATGGCCTGGAGAAGCCTGTGATGGGAGGGATCTGCTGGGGAGTTCTGGATTGGCATCCAGGACTCGGTCTTTCTAACAGCTCCTGGTGGTTCTGATGCTGCCCACCACACAATGAGTCATAGTAACAGGTTCCTTCACGTTTGATAAACAGTTTTATTCGGTGCCTGTTTGAATGGTATGCACTGGTTTGATCTAATGAAAAAAAAATATTATTAAGTAGTAGGGATGCACATCCTTCCCAAATAAGTTTACTTTCCTAAATCAACTAATTTATTTTACTGGTACACAAGGGTCACTCACACACCAGTGAGACTAGAAACTGGGAAGAGCCTGCAAAAGTATGAGAATAAGGGAGAGGCATAGTATGATTTATCAAGATATTAGAGTGAGGTCCTATCTATTTAGCTGCTTTAAAATTAAATTCATTGGTTTGATCATTATTATTAAACCTCTTTTAGCTACAATATCTGGGTAGCTCATTCTCAAATAGAAAGTTGTACCATGAGTTGAGGTATAGGAAGCTTTATGCAGATATATACATAAAAAAATAATAAAATCTTCCTCTCTAGTCTCCAAGTATCTGCATGATAAAGTAATTTTGGCAAGTTAAAAGCCAAAGTGCCCAATAGTAGATGAGTGGATAAAAAAAAGTTGTGGTACATTTACACAGTGGAATACTACTTAAACATAAATAAGAAGAAACTCTTATCTTTTGTGACAGCATGGATGGACCTGAAGATTATTTAGCTAAGCAAAATAAGCCATTCAGAGAAAGACAAGTATCATGTGATCTCACTTATATGTGGAATCTAATGAACAAAATAAACTGAGGAACAAAATAGAAATAGAGATACGGATATATGGAACAGACTGACAGATCTCAGAGGGGATAGGTGTGGGGGGATTGTAAGAGATTAACCAAAGAACATATGCGCATATATGCATAGCCCATGGACACAGACAATAATGTTGGGGTAGCTGGGTGGAAGGGGGAGAAGAGGGGGGAAATGGGGGACATCTGTAATAGTGTCAACAATAAAAAAAAATAATAAGAAAAGAAATACACATATGGCAAGGAGGAGAGCAGGCACAAGAGAAATAAGTTGAGGTAAGTCCAGGAAGCAAATACTGTAAGTAGTACACAGAACACAGGAGACTTTTCTCTTCAGCAGCAGAACTAAAAGATTCTTCCAACAGTTGTTCCCCACCCACGCCTCCTGTTTCCTAGAGGAGAGAAAATGGCCCCTCTCTTTCCTAGGAGGAGAAAGGTCTGAGGGACATGCAGCCTTTACTCTCAGGTCCCAGAAGAGGGGGAGCAATTTCTCTGAAGGTGCATTCAGGAGGAAGCTCAGCATTTTTCTCCTTCAGGTCTGCCCGTGTCTGACAGTGGGGACAGTGTCTAGGTCGACACTCCTGCCAGTAAAGAGACTCCAGCCCTCGTAGGGAGGCCTGCAGGTAGGCGACATCGCCTGAGCAAGGGTTACTGATGAAGTCATTTTTTTAAAGTAACTTACGGGCCAGTCAAACCCTCTTTTCCACCATTTACCAGTAATACAACTGACCCTTTGAGCTCTATCCAACTGATTTGAATACCTATCTTTTAATTGATTCTAAACTTGGGAGAGGAAGAGAAGTTATTTATTTGGCCTCCTCTAAAACCCTAAGAACAGGAAAGCTTAATAGAGAAGAACTCAATATGATTTTGAAAAAGAGATGGGAATTGCTGGCATATTTATAACATGACAAAAGAATACTGCTTTTACTATTGAATGACTCATAAAATGGATTGCTTAGTTGATTTTTTCCTAAATAATTTTATGTGCAGGAGAAATTTTCTAATAATTTCTATCAGGCAACTTAGCCTGGAGAATTAGGAGTGTTGGAGGAAGATGTCACAATTAAAGTTTGGATTCCTGAAAGAGCAGCTGACCTATTGCATGACCTCTGGCAAAGGCTCTGCAAACAAGGAAAACCAAGATACTGTTGATGGAGTTATCATCCTTCTGAATCTATTTTTTAATCTGCATGTGTATAGAGCCTTGACATTCTTGGAACAGAAAAGCTAAATGACTTTTGTATATTCTATTCCAAAGGCATTAATTTTACTAGGCTACCGGTATGTATGAAACATATCTACTAAATTTCTTACCACCTTTCTTTTGATAGAAAACACCCTTCTGTTGCATTTACTCTGTTCATAATATATTCTGATATTCATCTGTTCTTCTTTCCATTAATATCTCATTCAAATTACAAGGTGACATCATTGCTTAATATTGGTATTTAAAAATCTTTTCTGGGGAATATTTTTCCTTTTTATTGTTTAACAAGCAGATGAATTTAAATTCAAACTAAGGATCAGTGTTATATACATGTTTTTATTCTATTGAATGTCATATACAATTCAAGTTAAATATAGGCCCCCAGATTCAAAGTATAAGTGGAGAAAAATATTTATTCTCCGTTAAATCAGGATTTCCCCCCATTAATTTTTAGAGAGAGTGGAAGGAAAGGAGGCAGAGGGAGAGAGAGAAACATCAATGTGAGAGAGACACATGGATTGGTTGCCTCCTGCAAGCACCCTGACTGTGGCCAGGGATTGAATCTGCAACCCAGTTACCTGCCCTTGACTAGGAATGGAACCTGTGACCCTTTGGTGTGTTGGCCGATACTCTAACCACTGAGCAACACTTGCTAGGGCTAAATGAAATCTTTTTAAGCCTCTGACTGTACAAAATCAAGTATGGTATTTGTGACCATCTCAAAGAAAATGAGAAATGAATTTGACATTTAGAACTATTTTGCCCACCCCACCCCAGAAGCTACTTTCACAATAGCTTTTGCTTAGCCCAAGAGGCTTGAGGGACAATCTTATAAATGGCAATTTATTTCCTGTTTTTCTCCATAATTAAGATGAAATATGAAAGTAAAACTTACCCATTGATAAATAACATCCACGTCTCCATTGTCAAAAATGTGTTTAAAAGGGAATAACTTAATGGTTTCTCATTTTAGCAACCCAGATGTTTGTTGTCAGCTCATCCCATTATTATTAATACGAATCTAATTGATATTAATTGTTCAACAACTAGGTTAGCACTTTCTCACTGTTTAACTTTTTTATAGTTGCCACATTTAATTGTTTTTAAAATCCCTCCAGTCAAATTCTGCATGACCTTCTCATCTGTAAAGATAGCAACTTTGTTTAGAAATATATTTTATCAAGTTTAAAGTCTCATTGAAGTCTCATCAGCCAGCGAAGGCAAGCCACACTTCATTTTTTAGGTAGTTCAGATTGTTTTCTGTAATGTAATGACTGGAGCTTGGGATGTTTAAATGGCACTTTGCGGTGCAGACGTGGTTAATACAACTTCCTTGTGATTATGCATATGTGATTCCACCGCGCACACTAATCTCTTCTGCCTTGGGTGTTTTAACAAAATGGCTGAAATTTTCGGCCATTATGGATGAGTTATTCAGCAAATCTGTAAAAGCAATTCCACTTGACAAGCCTACAGTACTACTTTAAGTGATTGAATCTCTTTGATTCCACAATGGCAAGATCCTTATTATTCTTGCAGGAATTTTAAAGTTCTGAGAATATTTCCAAAATGCCACTAGCCACATTGCCAAAGAGAGACAGACAATTCAAGTCAGAACTATACTAATTTGATTCAGGGAACCAAGTTTAAGCAATGATTTCTTTGAAAAGAAAAAAAAAAAAAGAAAACCATTTGTTATATGTTATATCCAAATGCATTAATCTTTTATTAGTCTGTGTCTTTAAAGTTCTACCCATAACATGGTTCTCTTCTCTTGTTTGGATTTATTTTCTAGTAAATGAATAGAAGCCACAAAATTGGTGAGGTCATGAAACTTATTTATCTGAAACACTGAATTGTATACATCCCTTAAAGGGAAAGGGATGCTTTTTGCCCCGAGGGTATTAGTCATGGTTCATAGTTCGTGGGAAAAACGAAGGAAGTCTCAAAATTGTGTTCCTATTATTTCCATTTCCCTAAGACTTTGTTTGAATTCCAAAGTGAATTTTCTATTATCCCATTGTACATTGCCTAGGAGGGTACCAACCAACAGTCTTTGGGGAGCAACACCTGCAGTTGCATTCAAAGGCATGACTTTTCCAAGCAGTTTGTGAGCTGGCTGGCATTGTCCCCGGAAGGATAAAGGCCTAGGTTCTTTACCTGACTGGCAGAAGCATTCCAGCACCACGAAAGGATTCTAAACATTGTTTTGTAAGTAATGAGCCCTGCTGATTTCATCCTGCAAGACTTTGAAATCCCACAGGGAAAATGCGGTTAGAAATAAAACAGAGGGCTGGGGCCTTTAATGAGTTTCCTATCCACAGATGCCATCAAGCTTTTATACTATTCATTTTATTTCTACAGCTTCAACAAAGATTCCCAGAGTTGTGGGCCACACTCTTAACACTGAAGTGCATAGAACTTGGCAGAAATCTACACTTCAGAGATAATAACATATCATTCCATGAAATAAAGGAAAAGGCATAATCAAAAAAAGAAGTTAAATATGGAAACCTGTTTTGACAACAAATGAATACAGATGAAGCCAGACAGGAAAGGTGTTATGTATGCCTGTTTGGGTTTTTTTCATGTTTCACATAAATTATGATATTGCAAGGGAACTATCATGTTGTTTTTTCTCTTTTCTTTTCTTTTTCATTTCTCTTAAGTCAGATAGATTCTTTATATTGCTCTCCATATTATATCAAACATTTTTTTTCAAAAAACTTGTGCTTTAAAAGAACAACACAACACTTGCAAAAACTATCAAAAATATATACAGTTCATTTATGATTTTATTAATGATTATAGTTAGGGACTCCTCAAAGCCACCTGCATATCAAAGAAGATAAAATTAGACTTTCTAAATTTAAAAAAAAATTAAGAAAAAACAATTGTTACTTAGTAGCTGGATCATGGAAATTACCAGTGGAAGCAAATATACATCAAATATGTTTTGTTAATAAAGATAATTTCTGACTTATAAAAAATTTCCCTGAATTTTGCCTTGGGGGGAAGCATCAAATCTCATCAAATTTTTAATTAAATGACAGATAAGGGATCTTTTTGAATTTTTAATTATTTTCATTAAAATAAAACTTAGATTTTTTTCCAGTCTTATAAAACTATCTGTGACTTTATTTTTCACTTAGAAAGGTTTTTCATTTATATTCAAACTTTAAAATTTTACAAGAGGGTTAGAAAACAGCAAACCAAGAATTATGGAGAAACTATACCATGAAAATTAATCTTTACAGAAACATTTTTACTTTAGAAACTATTAGCTTGTATATTGACAACAAATATTGACCCTTGACTGAATTTTCAAATTGACATCTGGTGAAGCCAAAATTTTTTGAATGTCTTTGATTTTACAATTCTATCTATAAAATCATTGCTTAATGATAAAGTAATGATAAATTTAATAAATAATATTCTGGATTTTTATAATAAGAAATAATGCTAAAAAGTAAATATAAATAATTGAAATATTTCTATAATTTCAAACTTGTCTTTCCCGATGCAAATGAAGAAATTTTTATAGAAAGAAACCTATAGAAACCTTACAAAGATAGACATGCAAGACACCTCAGTTGTTGCACATTCATAAATAGAAGCTTGTAATAGTTTAAAGGCATTAATGGAGGTTGGGGTGGAAGAGAAAATCTTTTTGGAACCAGTGAATGGAAATCCATAACATCTATATCCCTACCCCAAACAATGTGTTTTAAATTCTTTAATCAATATATTCTCTATTTTTATTTGGCTGATTTTTGTAACTAGCAGGCCAATATGATGGAAAAACTGATTTGCATTCATATATAAAACCCAAATGTTAGGGCTCTTTTTTCCACTATTTTCACCATCACCTTTTCATCCTTTTGAGGGCCATAATAACAGCCTTCATGCTTTGAGTGCCTACTATCTGCCAATTCTGTTAATGTACGTTTGCAATAAAACAAGTACCTGAAAAATAGACTAGAATACCCATTTATAGATGAGACTCAGAAAGCATACAATAAGGAAAGCTTCCCAAGATCATATCACTTTAAAGAAGTTGACCTAGAACTTAAACCAAGTCTTTTTCACTCCAAAGCCCATGAACCTCATATAAAACCTGCTGTATTATATATTTAACTTTTATTTCATCTTTGGTTTATGCTGTATTTATATATTTGCATCTCTGTTTTCTCTATTAACGCAGAGAAACTATCTTTTATTCAAATTATTTGATCAGTAAATGTAGTCAAAATGGTCAAATGGACTAATATTTGCAGATTCAAACTTAAGAAATTATTATGGAAGGCTTTAATTTAAAAGATTAATGTTTCTTAAGTAAATTTTTAAGCGTAGCAGTTCAAATAATTTTAAATTAGCTCAACCATATTTAGCACATAATATTGCTTGAATCAACTGCAATGGTATATCAAAGGTGAAAACTGGAGAGGATTGTTAAATAGAAATGCTATGAACCCAACAACAATAGAAAAATCATTAAAGAGAAGGTACTAGAAAAGATAAGATGGGGCAACTTGAAAAAAATTTAAGAGAAATGGTTTCTATAAAAAAAAAAAGACAGAATAGGTACATTTAAGGTTAAGAACAAGGAATATTTTGGCACTATATACTATTTATCTTTTAATTAAAAAATCTTCAATAAGTCATTCATTGCATCTTCACATTAGACAAATATTTTAAAGTATGTGAGAGATTTTATAGTATCAAATAATTTACCATACTTGTTTTATTGATTTTGTCAGCAAAATAGTGGTTTGGGGACCTCATATGTTATTTGACTATTTCTTTGGATATCTGGAAAATTTAATAATTTCTCTCAGAAAAAAAAACAAAAACAGCTATTCTGCTTGTGTTATTTTTGGTCTCTTTCTTGGTATTGTATACCTTACCATGAATTTTAAGAGAAGATACCATGACATTTTAATTGCACATTATTTGGAATGTGTTAATTTAGTCAGTTAACCCATTCAAGGTTTTCTGTTTTTGTTCTTTTCCTCTTCAGCATAGAAAAGTCTTCTTTTAATCCTTCTGGTTTTAGCAAGTAATGGTCTGAACCAATTTAAAAGTACTCACTTGTTAAAAAATTAACATGCAGGAACAGTGACTTATTTCTTAATGTACATTCAACCAAGGCCTCAGTAACACCACATATAGAATGTATTTGAGGGAAAAGTAACACCTTACATGGTTTTCAATTGGGATTCATGACACAGCTCAACTTCATGATTAAGAAATATTTAAATATGATTTCATGTTTGTGGATCTTTGTAAATTGAAAAGCTGATTTCAAGACTCACTGAGTTTAATTTGAGAGAAAACCTTAGGTTTGGATCTCACAAAGTAATTTAAAGAAAAGAAAAATTGTGTTCTGCATTTTAACTACTATGAGAATTGGAGTCATTTGGCGGTTAACATTAAAATTACGCACAATGTTTCAGTTTGTCATTAACCTTAATTTCATTTTTTAAAATCATTCCATTTTATCATAAAATGTGTGATAAAATCCGTTTTTTGTTTCCATAAGCATATTTTTAAATGAACAGAACATTGGGAAACTGAAAAGGAATTATATAGGAAGTCTGTAAATTATGGAAATGTGTTCTGGCAATACCCTCCTGTATACCAAAAATTACTTATTTTTTTAAACAAGCAGCATTCTAGATACAATAGATTCTAAGAATCAAATGTTTCAAGTGAATCTCTTAAAGTTGTATAGTTATAATAATGGAAAAAGCAACACACCTAAGTACATTTCTATGCATTATCTGTTGCTACTATCTATTTTGTGTAAGTAAAACAAGTAAATTATTTTAGAGGTAAATAACCATTTTTAATGTTAAATGAAGTTATTTGGTAAAGTGAACAAGTTTAAGCGCTAACTAGTATTTTACGTGCATACTATAAGACACAAAGTAACACGTGCTTTCTATTTATGTTGGTTACCAATCTTGATATTCAAGGGAAGAGTGTATAAAGTTAACAAGCAATTATTATTTGGCAAATTAGTACTCAACAATCCTAAGTAAATAGGAAGTTTGAAACCTATCTGTTATACAGCTACTTTAATTTGCATAGCACACTGGTGTGTTTGCTTTGCAAATACTTTGCAATGAATCATCATTTGTACTATACAGTCCAAAGAAAAGCAATCAAAATTCACAGCAAGACAATGAAATTAATTATAACTGTTGAATTCTGTGGTGGTAATTCCTCCTCATGCAGGAAGATTAATTGCATTGCACTTTCTTTGCACTCCACTAAATGATCTGATGAATGTATAATCATTTACAGATTTCTCAAATGCTGAAAATTGATTACCTTTGATTAGCTCTGATCTGCACAAAGAGCTCTGACAGAGTATCAGTGAAACATTACAACATTACAGACAAAGTAACAAATGATTTAATTACCAGTGTGCTTATTAATGTTAGATTCCCTGCAGTGATCCTGGCAAATCAGGGGCCTGTAATAGACCTGTGGGTTTCACTGAATTCCATTAGGGTTTAAATAATATTTCTCACTATTTCTCAATTCCTTCTTTTCATGGCTCCTTAATAACTCTAATTAATTTTAATTTGCACCAAAAAAAAAAATCCACGGCATCTTTAGAAACTTTTAATTAGCTATAAAATAAAACTCTTCTCCTCCCAAGAAGACATATATGATCAGCTTTGAGTAGTCTCGCAAATAACTTTTCATTAGCGGTAGTCAGCTCTCTGTAATATTATTAAATGAAAAATCTAAAACAAATGTTGAAATGCACATGTGGTCCAACTCTCCTCTTCTAGTGGCAAACAAAATGAAATTTGTTTAACAAAACCAAGTTAAAGAACAGTATGGTAAAATGTTTAGATAGCAGTATGGTAAGTATCAGCATAATACTCTTTTATGTCACAAATGCATACTTCCAACCATTTTCTTAAGCGTAGTATAGCAAACACACTGATTAAGAAGCTTCGGTGTATGTTGAAAGAGGATTTGAAAATGCAAGAGCAGGAGAACCCTGGCCCAGTGAGACACAGAATGTGATGAATAATGTTGGCACAAACAAATCAAGCTTATCTAGGCTTTTATGAGGGAACACTGAGATCACTTTAGATTGGCAGCTTTTAGGGCTTCCCCCAATTTGATGCCATTATATATGACATTAAATTATTGTGAAGCAATGACAATGAAAACCCAGATGATCAGAGGAGTCAAACAGAGCAGCTTCAATTAAAATATGTGCCTGCAAGTGTTTCCAGGCAAAGAAAAATTAGGAGGCTCGGCAATTAAAAGGTTGTTTAGCACAGAAATGCTGATACACAGACAACTTTATAATAATATTTTTTCGCAGTGGCTTTGCAGTTCTGCAGAGACAAGGCAGGGTGCAGGTGTCTCTGGGTGGCATTTCAAAGCCACTGGCTGCAAAACGGAAGACATGGCGCTAGGCAGCCTCCCATGCTAATGAGTACATTTTTTATGCTCAGTGCTGTCAGCAGCTGAAAAGCTATCCATCACGTGGAAACGGCACGGAGTCGGGAGTCTCTTTTTGTGGAGAAATATTGAAGTCAGATTGTTGATGTCAAAAGTCAAAGTCTAGTTCAGCTATCTGTTTTATGAATCTGACTGAGACACATTGTGCCTGTGCGCAAACTGATATCTAGCAGAGCTCATTTTAGCAAATGTGTGATTTAGAAGTCAAAAAAACATTCCTACCACCACACTCATTGCAGGCAGGGGCTGTGGCACGCATGCATAGTTTTTACATTTTAATATGACACCGTTTGGTAGTGTTTATCATCTGAAATCGAAACCATATCAACTTCCTAGCTACGATATTTTAGAACTGTGTATTTTCCAAAAAGAAAAAAAAAAATTATTCACACAGAATAAGAGACTACATTAAAATACCGCCACAATAGCAAAGTGACTGGCCTTGTTGGGCTCGGTTTTGTTTTCATTTTCTTCTGCAAATCAAACCACAAATAAACAGTGAATTCACTTTATTCCCAATAAAATATAGACACTTTCAGGGAGTCAAAATAAAATGAGTATTTAATAGCCGATAAATAAAAACGCCTAATTGAAGCCCTTTTTGGACATAGGCACCTCATTACACTCCTGGAACTTCTATTATAACATTATATACAATGTCTGAATATACATTTTATGTATAACCTTAGGTACCAAACATCTCTGCTAGCCAAATGCCGCTGAATTCTTAGAAAATTCGCTACGCTCAAGGCCTTTTTTGTTGTTGTTGTTTGTTTGTTTGTTTTGCTTATTTTGATCCTCAGCTCACCTTGTTTCAAAAGATACCCACCTTCTTTATTTGTTCACTGGAAATTTTTTTTTCAAATTAATCAATACTAAAAGTAAATATCATGAAATTGATTTGGGTAGTACATGTTCAAGCCTACTTAACAGAATTTTTAAACTAACTTCAAAATAGATTACACAGCTTGAAAACTATGGTTCTATTTGCCTGAATGTTGGGATCAAAGTATATACTTCATGTGTATTTCTTTAAGTGAAGGCTTTGTGCCTCCGAGGTAGCATATGCTCAGAATGCTATTTCACTCGCCAGCCTTCCTGCAAATTTGTGGTGTTTAACAAAAAACAAGCACATTTTTTCCATTCAAGTCAGGAAGACTCCTTTATTTTCGCTGATTTCCCCTGCTTTTCTCTTTGCTAACACTCCCCTAAGGGCACATGATGTAATGGTCAAGGCTTGCACATGGGAGCAAGAAAGCCTTTCATGGACTTCAAACTTTATTCAATAAAAATGATTGTGCCCCAGCTCTTTCTCCTCCCAAGGAGGGGGAAACATACAAATATCATTAAGAAAGCTTTAGGAATCCTTAAAGACCTCAGTACGTCTTCAAAACATCAATATTTTTTTAAGCAAGGAAAAGAAGCCACACACACACAAACAATAGCAGAGATTATTTTTACCCTAACTTGGTTCAATTACGACAGAGATAGAATAGGGCTCTGTGGCGTGAAGGGTCAGAAGTTTGAGTCAAAACTCAGCTGTAAGTTAATTGGCTGCATTGGGAGCTACACAAATTGAAGAGAGACGTATTTATTTTGGATGGGGGGAGAGTGGGTCATTGTTACACATCCTCTGCACCCCTTCCAATCTCTTCAGGAACTCACTCTCATCAGTAAATGTCTTAAAAGCAGAAGATACCTTTCACTTTCCTGGTAATAAATAAATAAATAAATAAATATCTTGTTAGAATTTAACAAGAACAAAAATTAAAACCAAAATCAAGGTGGCCCTTCCTGCCTTCCAGACGCATACTGAAAAGCAATGTTTGCTTGTTAACACTGGGTTTTGCCTCTATTATCCAGCCAATCTGCTGACACCCACATGCATTTAAGTAAGACCTAACATAACACTCTAATTTTAATAGTTTGCAATGTACAAATAATGGCAAACCCTATAGTGAAGTGGCCAGATGTTCTTGTGGGGTTGTTTTTTTTCTTTTTTCTTTTCTTTTCTTTTTATTGTCACTTTTTAAAAAAATCAACTGAAAACTTATTTGGAACACTAAGCAGGATTGTTTCCTTTTAAAATCTATTCCAGGTAGATATGTCAGCAACGATTTAGAATACTGCTATATGTGTGGGGGGAGAGGGGGAGGGCACAAAAGAGAAAGAGCTACCACATGGAATTCACTAGACACTAAACCTCTTGTCCACCCAAATTACACCAGTCCTCACGTAATAAGAAGATGTTGCAGAGGCTGCGCTGTGTGCCTTCCAGGCAGAGCTCCATAGCTAGCAATTAGTCTATATAGTCAGAGGCCAAAAAACCTTATTGTCTTACTTGTATAATTATCTGTTATGATGATCCGTGATTCTGAGGACTATTGTCTTTATGCTTGGATTATGTGTAGAGTGGTTGTCTGACTGAGAACCAAGAATGGACCTTCCTTTTAGTATCTCTGCCTGAGTGATTTCTCTGGTCTCTTCCTGGCTGGGTAAAACAGAGACTGTTTCTGCATGATTTCTTGGGTTGATGAGAAGCAATTATGCCTTAAATGAAGTCATTCATGTCTGCCATTTTGTTTGCATATTTTCCAGTGTTCACCTGTTATTAAACCTGTCTTTAAACTGTAAGCTAGTTTCAAGTAGACTTTGTGTCTAACACAGTTTGGTAATCAGAGGAAAACAAAATAGATAAAATGTTTTCTGCACAAGTCACTCAAGCAAGAAATCTAATAAAGTGATTAAAGTCTAAAATAGCACTTAAGAATTCCCTGGGTATTTTTAATTTTTTAAATTTTCCCCATTCCCTGAAAGATGGCAATTGCCTTAGCAGTCTCAGTGTGAAAGTTGTGGCAACTTTGTCATCTGTTGGGGGAGAAAGAGAGGACAGGGAAGAGAAAGAATGCTAATAAATCTTATTCTCATTGTCAAAATGCTTATTATTGTTCATTATAATATGAAAGTGATATGTTAGCATGTGTAATAAAAGGATATTCAAAGTATTTGTTTAAAATTGCTTATACCTTATAGATAATGAGTTCATTAGAAATAGATTAAATATTTAAAAATCATATAATGTAACCAGCTGTAATTATTAATTAAAAGTGCATTCTAGTGAACTTTAGACAACTAAAAGAATATTTTACATAAAATCTTGAAAAAAACATTCCATTATACACCTTCTGCTCTTTAAATATCTATAAGACAAATGCCCATACTAGCTTATAATGCAAAATTAGCTGAATTACAGTTTAAAGTTAGAACAGTAACAAAACAAAAATTGAGATTATCAATTTATCCGATTAATGCACGTTTTATTAAATGGAGCTTTATTGAA
The DNA here is from genome assembly GCF_951640355.1 of Cnephaeus nilssonii. Taxonomy (NCBI): domain Eukaryota; kingdom Metazoa; phylum Chordata; class Mammalia; order Chiroptera; family Vespertilionidae; genus Cnephaeus; species Cnephaeus nilssonii. Next base: position 27,219,991 of record NC_137075.1, on the reverse strand, counting down.
TAAATGTCACCTTTTTTTCGGAAATGTTTACACTTAGCTATTTATTAGCTATTTTTCATTAATGGATATATTTTATAGATACAGTCAGTTTTAAAAATAAACCACAGTGGTTAAGCCAGAATGATTTACCCTATATTTTTAAATAGTAAATGCAAAATGAAATATTATTAAGCAAATTGGAGATATAATTGATACCATGATTATTTAATTATTTCATGTTATTCTCATTCATTTTTAAAAGAAAATTTTTAAAGATAAAAACTTATAGAGTAATTTAACTTTAAAATTGTTACTTGTCTGACTTTTTAAAAAATCTAACTAACCATGTGTGTTTAATTTTTCAGTTTCAATGAAATAAGAGAAGGCTTGCTGATGGTTTAAAAGTACTTAATTTATCACCACTGAACAGAAAGGCTTCCCCCCTGAAGAGGTTTGTACTAAGGTGACCTCTGCTGTTTAAAAAAATGGCTTGCAAAAAGCAGCCCCTTTCCTAAAATGCTCAGTAATCCCAAATTATAAGGATTTAAGTGGATACTGCTGTGCTGAAAAGTATTTACTAAATGTATTACTGTTTCCATTCCATATGTGATTTTTAAGCCTGTTTTCCTAGTAGCTGGGAAATGTCCTCTGTCATTTACTTCCTTGCATTTTGCTTATAAAAGTCTAACTGACTGGGATCCCTGCCATTGAATTTTCTTCTCACTGAAGGGTTTTCTCTGCTCCTGGTGGGGCAAAGTCATGACCCAGAAAAAAATTGATTCATGAATTCTCAGGGTACAAGCAAAGAAGAGAGGAAATATGCCTTGGCTGAGCTCCGACTAGTGACAATTTAAAACCTGTAATTAGTCTGAATTCAAGCTGCAAAAAGAATCTGAATTAAAAATTCATTAATTCAAACTCAAAGATTAACTTTAACAAACTAGATCCCTTATTATAAAGAGTAATTTTTACAAGCTGCTGTGTTCACTGCTGGAACCTAAATTTTACCAATTTTAACATGGTTGAAAGATGGTGGAAAGACCATCAGATCGTACTGCATTGTGCCTTTTCTCTACCTTGATAAACCCTTTATTGGTATTGCTTGGTGTTCACACCTCGGTCCTGGGTTTTATTTCCACCTCAGTCCTAAATTTCATGTTTGTAAATCCCCATTGTCCTGCGGAGCACATGCTCTTTAGCCATTTCCCCCCTGGTGTTTCCAAGACCCCAAGTCCCCTTCAGTGAACTCCCTGACATTTCCATGAACCACACTGCTGAAATGTTATACAGTAATTAATGTTGATCCTAGTACACACTCAGCCTCCAGTACAAATTAGGATGGAAAAGGTTATCATAATATTTTGCTAGTCTATTTGGTAGATGTGAATTGCTCCCTGTGGGGGACAAACAAAAAGGAAAGGTGTTTTAAAGTTAAGGCTTCATAAGAAAGACCATCCAGGTAGTGAGTCTTTGAAAATCACACATATTTTACACGTTTCATCTGAAAATAATTAACCATCATTTGTTGACATATTGACTCCTAAGTTGTAACTCCCTCAGGACCAATGTGCACAACTGTCAAGTGGGTTAGTGGCGATGTCCATGAATGGGCTCTGGAATTGAGGCTAAAACTCTGTTATCATTGGGTGGAGTTCAAATCCAGGTACAACCAGCAGCTGGAGCCTTTCCAACTGTCAGTCGTGTCTGAAAAACACTAAGAGACTAAATAATTTAGATTACACTATATTGACCTGTATAATTGTTTAAATGAGTAATGCAGCCACCAACTGAAAGAGGTCAACCATCTGTAGAGGAAACATAGAATTTGGTTTCATTTCCAAACAAACTTTTGAAGAGCAAATTGTTTTTTCTGTGGGAGGTAGGGGAAAGTCTGAAGACAGATTAATGGCTTCTCCCGCTAAATAAAGGTTAAAGCTTCTGTCGTTTATAGAACGCAACTTCAATAGGAAAGGAGTCGCAAGGCAGCTGGTCCAACGGCCACTTCATCAGTGTAAATGGGTATTGTTTCGGTGGGTTAAAAGGTAAGTGGCTTTGGGAACACAGTATTATTTCATGCCATGCCATCATCATTCATTACATATATGTGTGAGTACATGTGTATATAAAGGGAAAAGACCTTGGAAAGACTAAATCCTGAAATTAGAATAACCACATTTTTACAGATAATGGCAAATTGTTTGTTTTAAATGCAACTCTACCTAAATCCTTATCTCTGAAGTCTGGAGTTGCTATAAATCAAGATTTGAGATGCATACATTATGTACCCAGTTTATTTTGAGAAAAAAAAAAGTGCCTATTTTAACTTAGATTAACACATATTGATCAAACTCTTGGTGTTCTGGAAGCTTACATTAAATTAAAGACCACCATAATTAAGTGCCCCAACCAACGTATTTCCCAGAGCCATTACCTTCCAACAAGTTACTTGCCAGGCAGAATGGTTCAATAATTTGATTTCTTCTGTGATCATCTATTCCCCTTCCATTGCACCTTAAAGTCTTCTCTGAGCTCTTCATGGTAAGCAAATTATAAAAAAAGGGAATCACAGAAAGGAAAGAGATTGAGTTCTGTGTACCTATGAGCCAACCAAAAATTTAAAGCCATCAATTTAAAAAGAAAACAGAAAAATATCTTTGTCATTGGTCTTTATTTCCTACACACCTGTGCATACACATACACACTAGTTTTTTCTTAAATTGCTTGAGGCTGCATGTAGATAAACGTTGAGTAAATGAATTCTTTCCTCTTTTACATACTTGGTCCATCCATTTAACAAGAACATTCTTCAGTATTCATCTTTGCATCATTAGTCATCTCTTCTGAAGTAATAAAACTTCTCTCATAATAATGTCAAAAAGACATTGCATTGCATATATGAAATGTTAAGCTTTTAAATGCCCTTGGTTGTAGTAATACTAATCCAACAAATCTTTACAAATTTCAGCAATATCCATATTTTGCTACTAAATTATAATTATGGTTGCCACTGGTTGATTAAAAAAATGTTAATTGGGAAACTATTATTTTTTTAAATTTGTTTTATGATTATAGTTGTCATACACTATATTAGTTTCAGGCATACAACATAGTGATTGCACAATTATATACCTTATGAAGTGATCACCATAATAAGTGTAGTACCCATCTGGCACTAGGGAAACTTATTTTTTATTAAGTTTATTGGAGTGATGTTGGTTAATAAGGTTACATAAGTTTTAGGTGTACAAGTCTATAATACATCATCTGTATATTACATTGTGTGCTCATCACCCAAAGTTTAGTCTCTTTCTGTCACTATATATTTGACCCACCCCCTTCAACCCTCCTCAACCTTCCCAACCTCCTTCCCCCTGGGAAACTATTATTCTAAATTACATTTTCTAAGAGCATACTGACAGCTTGGCACTGTGAAGAATGCAGAAATAAATAAAATGCAGATACTACTCAACATTTGCTTGTCCTATCTAATAAAAGAGTAATATGCAAATGGACCATATCCCCACTACACCTACAAACCACGCCCACCAGCCAATCAGGAGCACATATGCAAATTAACCAACCAAGATGGCTGCAGCCACAGAGGGAGCAGGAGGCTTGGGTTTCCCTGGCAATGGAGGAAGCCAAGCTTCCCACATACCCTGGCTGGCCCAGGCCTCTGCTAAGGCTACAAAGTTTCAATTATAGAAGATAAATGAATCCCAACAAAAATGGCAGCAGCCACGGAGCTGGAGAGAGCAGGAGGCTTGAGTTGCCCTGGGCAATGGAGGAAGCCAAGCTTCAGTAGCCCTGGCCACCCAGGCCTCCACTCAAGGCTACAAAGTTTCAATTATAGAAGATAAATAAATCCCAGATACCAGGGCCTCCTCTTGGGTTGCCAGGGGGCGTGGCTGGCCTGCAAACCACCACAGGCCCCTCACCCAGGCCACCCCACACCCCAAGGGAACCCCCACCCTGATCCAGGACACCCTTCAGCAGTGGTTCTCAACTTTTCTAATGCCACGATCCTTTAATACAGTTCCTCATGCTGTGGTGACCCCCACCCATAAAATTATTTTTGTTGCTACTTCATAACTGTAATTTTGCTACTGTTAATGAATCGTAATGTAAATATCTGTGTTTTCTGATGGTCTTAGGCTCTACAGCAGCGGTTCTCAACCTGTGGGTCGTGACCCACAGGTTGAGAACCACTAGCAGGGTCACCTAAGACCACCGGAAAACACAGATATTTACATTACGATTCATAACAGCAGCAAAATTACAGTTATGAAGTAGCAACAAAAATAATTTTGTGGTTGGGGGTTACCACAAGATGAGGAACTGTATTAAAAGGTCACAGCATTAGAAAGGTTAAGAACCACTGCCCTTCAGGGCAAACCAGCTGGCCCCACCTATGCACCAGGACTCTATCCTATCTATTAAAAGAGTAATATGCAAATTGGCCATCACTCCAGCACACAAGATGGCTGCCCCCATGTGGTCAAAGATGGCTGCCCCCATGTGGACACAAGGCGGCCACCACAAGATGGCCAGCAGGGGAGGGCAGTTGGGGGTGATCAGGCCTGCAGGGGAGGGCAGTTAGGGGTGACCAGGCGGCAGAGGAGAGAAGTTGGAGGCAACCAGGTCTGCAGGGAAGGGCAGTTGGGGGGGACCCAGGCCTGCAAGGGAGGGCAGTTAGGGGTGACCAGGCATGCAGGGAAGGGCAGTTAGGGGCAAACAGGCTGGCAGGGGAGCAGTTAGGCATCAATCAGGCTGACAGGGAGTGGTTAGGGGATGATCATGCTGACAGGCAGAAGCAGTTAGGGGCAATCAGGAAGGCAGGCAGGCGACCAGTTGGAAGCCAGCAGTCCTGGATTGTGAGAGGGATGTCCGACTCCCCATTTAGGGCAGTCGGACATCCCTCAAGGGGTTCAAGATTGGAGAGGGTGCAGGCCGAGCTGAGGGACACACCCCTCTATGCATGAATTTCGGGCACCGGTCCTCTAGTAATATAATAAAACTGAAAAATCCATTGACTTATGATTGGCAAAGTTTCTAAGAATTATTCCCTATATCATATTCTCATGTCCTAACTTCAGGTTTTCTCTCTATCTGTCATGTCTCTGTGTTTCTCTCCCCCCCCCCCCCCCCCCGCACCCTCTCTCTCTCTCTCTCCACATACAGCTTTCCATATTCCTCATCAGAGCCAAGTTAAATCAAGAAATGAAGAATCAGGGCACATGGCCTTTGTATCTGTTTCTGAGTCTTGCATGCCACCAATATTTCATAGTTCCTCCTCACACACATTCCTAAAGCGAAAGCAACAAACAGTAAGTAAAATATGCCCCAATTGAAGGATATATTTTAAGTAGAAACCAATGTAATGGATATCTTCTTTGTGTCAAAAAATGAAAAACTTAATGACCAAGGAAAGAAAAAGTTCAAATATGTTGTTCACTTTTCCAACATTATGTATCAGTTACATTGACATAATCTTGATACTTTGATGTCTTCTTATTTATCTTTTGGTCCAAACATGTCTGTATTATCTATGGTAATTTATTAAAGAAATTAGAAATAAAATTAAAAAATACAGTTTCAGGATACTACTAATCAAATGCTGTGCTGTATTGCTAAATATTTTTCTGGTCTTTAAAAAAAGTCATATTTTGTTTAAATACTACTAATGTAACCATTCTTTATTTCAATAAATATGAGGTCCTTACTCATGCCAGATACCGTACTGAATGCTGGAAATGTATCAGTGAATACACATACAGCTTCTGCTCTCATGGAGCTTATAATTAGTTGTAAACTGCGGAAACTATTAGACTTCCTTAAGTGAGGAAAAGCTCAATTTTAAGAAACAATCAAGAGCTCTGAGGATAAAAACCATCTGTATCAGCACTGTCCAATAGAGTGGCCATGAGCCGCTTGTGAAAATAGGAAGCTGCTGCAGGTTTTCAGTAGAACATGACTGCCATTTTGCTGAGATCACTATGGCTTCTCTGCTGAGACTAGAGCAATCCCAGTTTATGCCAATTGTTTGGGGATAATTATTAATAGTGCCCTCTCTTCTTCTTAAAGATGCCCTGATTTTGATTACAAATTTATGATCATCCTACAGTACAAGACTCTGAAGGTGACCCAGTAAAATATTAATCCAAGTCGCTTGGATAGGATGGTGAAAGTGAAGTAAAGCATATTACTTACAGGGGATGAATATTTTTATCACATAATCCTGTTTCTATTTTTTTATTTTTAATTGAGGTAAAATACACATAACAAAATTTGACATTTTGACCATTTTTAGGTGTGCAGTTTAGTGGCATTAAGTTCATTCACATTGTTGTACAACCATCACCACCATCCATCTCCAGATCCCTTTTCATCTCATAAAACTGAAACGTTGTACCTATTAAATAATAGCTCCCATTGTCTCTCTCCTCTGCCCCAGTCCCTGGCAACCACCCTTCTTCTTCTATCTCTATGAATATGACTGCTCTAGGTACCTACTATAAATAGAATGATATGATATTTGTCTTTTTGTGACTGGCTTACTGAACTTGGCATAATGTCTTCAAGGTTCATCTGTGTGGTTGCATGCGTCAATTTTCCTTTTCAAGGCTGAATAATATTCCTTTGTATGTATATATCACATTTTGCTTATCTGTTCATCCATTGATGAACACTTGGTTTGCTTCTACTTTTGGTTATTATGAAAAATGCCTCTATTATCACAGATGAACAAATATTTCTTTGAGACCCTGCATTCAGTTCTCTTTTGGTATATATGTAGATGTAGAATTTCTAGATCATATGTAATTATATTTTTAATATTTTCAGGAACCACCATACTGTTCTCCACAGAGTTTGAATCGTTTTATATTCTTACCAACAGTGTACAAGGTTTCCAATTTCTCCGTATCATCACCAACACTTGTTATTTTCTGTTGCGTGTTTTCTATAGTACCCATCCTAATGGATGTGAAGTAGAGTCCTTTGTTTATTAAACTACAGTTGGCATATCCAGATTCAACATGGTGCCTTTTCAAATTGCTGCAAAATGTTGGGTAAAACTTATTTTTTGTGTAAAAACAAACATATTTTTTATGAAATTAAAAGTATTCTGTATAAGAATGTCTCATATAAATTTGTAACATAAAAGTTTAAGCAAGAGCCGAAACCGGTTTGGCTCAATGGATAGAGCGTCGGCCTGCGGACTGAAAGGTCCCAGGTTCGATTCCGGTCAAGGGCATGTACATTGGCTGCGGGCACATCCCTGGTAGGGGGTGTGCAGGAGGCAGCTGGTCGATGATTCTCTCTCATCGATGTTTCTAGCTCTCTATCCCTCTCCCTTCCTCTCTGTAAAAAATCAATAAAATATATTTTAAAAAAAGTTTAAGCAAGATACTTCAATCTAAGCATGGTCTCTTCCTTGGTCTTTCTTTTTTCTTTTTTTAACTATAGTTCTTTTTTTTTTTTTAGTATATTTTATTGATTTTTTTACATAGAGGAAGGGAGAGGGATAGAGAGTTAGAAATATCAATGAGAGAGAAACATCGATCAGCTGCCTCCTGCACACCCCCTACTGAGGTTGTGCCCGCAACCAAGGTACATGCCCTTGACTGGAATCGAACCTGGTACCCTTCAGTCCACAGGCCGACAGGCCGACACTCTATCCACTGAGTCAAACCGGTCAGGGCTGGTCTTTCGTATATATATATATATATATATATATATATATATATATATATATATATTGATTTCAGAGAGGAAGGGAGAGGGAGAGAGAATTAGACACATCAATGATGACAGAGAACCATTGATTGGCTGCCTCCTGCACACCCTGTACTGCTGACTGAGCCCTCAGCCTGGGCATGTGCCCTTCACTGGAATTGAACCCGGGACTCTTCAGTCCACAGGTCAACGTTCTATCTACTGAGCCAAACCAGCTAGGGCTCCCTTGGCCTTTAAGTGGGCCAGGCACATCACTCCTCTTTCTGGTCTGAGGTACTTGTATGGAAAAGTTTGTGAAGCAGTGAAAAATCTGTCCTTACTAATATTCACACCAGTTAATTTTAGCTAATTTTTGAGTCAGTGGTTGACCAAATGTCTAACATAACTGATGTGACTTTCAAATATATGATTATTTATACTGAAATTAAGAAATAGCTGAACTAATTTCTACAGTAGCCCTTCATATGCCTTCATTTAGGAATAATATGGCTAGTGAAAAAGGTAGTTATAAAAAACTAATTTCCCCCAAATTCAAGGATAAAAACAAAAGCTTTAAGTAGTTTCAGCAATTCAAGGATAAAAACAATAAAATATTAAGTTCAACATAGTTTTCTTAGAATGTTATCATGTTAATTTCTAATAGAACTAAATGTAGTAATATATAGTCCAACACATGGTAGCTAGAGATAATATACCCTGGCAAGTGCCTGTGATTCAGAACTTATTTTTTATAGTTGATTATTAGATGTCAGAAAATAAAATTAATGTGGAAGGGAAGCACCAGTCAAAGCTTGGTGAAAGTTTTTTCAGTTGATTCAATTCATTCACTCATTTATTAATATTTAAATTCTGATAATTCACATACCATAAAATCTACTTTTTAAAATCATACACTTCAACAATTTTTAGGATATTTACAAAGTTCTACAACCATCCTAACTACCCAATTTCATAAGATCTTTTGTCACCCCAAAAGTCATTCTTTACCTATTAACAGTCACTTCCCACTTCCCATCCTTCCCCAAAAAACCACTAACAAGATTTGGCTATTTTAAACATTTCATGTAAATGGAAACATACAATATGGGGCCTTGTGTGTTGGTAAGATTACATATGATTATATAAGCCATTTTGCTACAGTTTTCTATATGCCATACTTTTTCCATTCCTCTATTCCTTCATTATTGGTATTAAGTATATATTTTCTAGTGTTCTATATTAATCCAATGTTATTTCTTTCACTATATATTTTTAATGACTATCCCGGGCTTTATCCTGCAAGCACTTCAATTTATAAAAAATAGATTATTATAACATCCTAATTTATAATAATCTATTTTTGTTATTACAAATTGATTTAATATATACTAAAACTTTGTTCCTATATGGTTCCATTCATTCCCCACTCCTTTGTACTGTAATTGTTCTACATATTACATCTTTAAACATTATATAAATTTATAACATCAACATAAATTTATAATTATGGCTTTATGAAGTTGCCTTTTAAAATCAAGTGGGAGGAAGAAAACATAGTTACAAACAAAAAAAATAGTATTTTTTGTTTTTATATTAATCTAGTAGTTATCATTACTGGTGCTTTTTATTTCTTCATTAGAGGCCTGATGCATGAAATCCATGCAAGGGGCTTGACCCTCACAGCTGCAGCGGCTTGCTTTGGCTCTCGTGGCCACAGCAGCTGCCTGGGCCCTCCCAGCCCCAGCTTTATCCAGAAGATCATCCGGAAGGACATCCGGAAGGTCATTCGGCTGTCCAGTCTAATTAACATATTATGTTTTTAATATTATAGACTAGAGGCCCGGTGCATGAAAATTCATGCACTGGAGGGGGAGTCCCTCAGCCCGGCCTGCCCCTTCTCACAGTCCGGGAGCCCTCAGGGGCAAGAGGTAACCCGGTGATCAGGGGAAGGTGATGCCCCATCACACCTCTGCTGCTGCCACTGCCAGCAGTGCTAGCCTCAGCTGGCCCTGGTTACCTGAGCCTCAGGCGGCCCTGGGCAGCTGGGCAGTTGCCATCCAAGGCTTACCTGCACCTCAGGCCAGCCCTGGGGGGTTGGGGGATTGAGAGGACTGGGGGACTCTGGAGGCAGGTGCGCAGAGCAGATGGGCCCGCCTGGGGGCAGGCCCGGCCTTGCCATGAGCCTGCCGCCCTGGCGGGGCTGAGGGGACTGGGTGCTGCCATCTTGTGGGCACCACCATCTTTGAAGGCATGGCAGTCAATTATCATATTCCCTCCTTATTGGCTGTGGGCACCACCATTTTGCAGTGGTGTGAGGGTCAATTATCATATTCCCTCCTTATTGGCTGTGGGTGCTGCCATTTGCGGTGGTGTGAGGGTCAATTAGCATATTCCCTTTTTATTAGATAGACTGTAGATTCAACTTACTGTCTAGTGTCCTTTCATTTCAGCCTAAATGTCTGCTTTAGTATTCTTTTAAGGCAGGTTTGTTAGCAATGAATTCCCTCAGTTTTGTTTACCTCAGAATGTCTTAATTTCTCCTTCATTTTTTAAGGATAGCTTTGAAGGATATCGAATTCTTGATTGAGAATCTTTTTCTTTCAGCACCTTGAATATGTCATTCCACTACATTCTGACCTGTGTAGTCTCTATTAAGAAACTACCTGTCAATTCTATTGAGGATCCCTTATACATAAAGAATAACTTCTCTTTGCTGCTTTCAAGAGTCAGTCTTTGCTTCTGGCTTTTGACAGTTTTATTTTGTGTCCGGGTGTGGAAGTCTTTGGGATTCTTTTACTTGGAATGCATTAAGCTTCTTGAATATACAGGTCTTTGGGAAGCTTTTGGCCACATTCATTTCTTCAAGTATTATTTTTGTTTTTCTCTATCTCTCCTTTCCAGCTGGGACCCCCATTATGAATATGTTGGTGTGCTCTATGGTGTACCACAGATCTCTGAGGCTCTGTTTAATTTTCTTCACTCCTTTCTTTCTGATCTTCAGATTGAATAATTTCACTTGACCTATTTTCAAATTCACTGCCTTTTATTTTTGTTAGCTCAAATCTGCTACTGCACCCTTTAGTGAATTGCTCATTTCAGTTATTGTACTTTCATTTTAAGAATTTCTAATTGTATCTATTTTATAATTTCTATATTTTGATTAATATTCTCTATTTGGTGAGACACTACTCCAATACTTTTTTTTTAAGTTTTAGATATACAGTAGTTTCCTTTAATTATTTGAATATATTTTAAATTGCTGATTTAAAGTCTTTGTATAGTAAGTTCAACATCTGAACTTCCCCAGGGGCAGTTTCTATTGACTGCTTTTATTCCTGTGTATGGGACATATTTTTTTTATTATTCACATGTCTCACAATTTTGTTTGGTTGTTTTGTTTGTTAATCCTCTCTCTAAAAAACAATGAACGTTTTCCATTGTTTTTTAGAGAGAATAAAAGGGAGGAGGAGGAGGAGGAGAGAGAGAGAGAGAGAGAGAAACATCAATGTGAGAGAGACACATCAATTGGTTGCCTCCTGAAAGCACCTCAATCAGGGCCTGGGATCAAGCCTGCAATCCACGTAAATGCACTTGACCCAAATTGAGGCCCAGACCCTTCAGTCAAAAGGCTGGCACTTCTATTCACTGAGCCAAATCAGCTAGGGCTGTCTCACAATTTTTGTTGTTGAAAACTAGACATTTAAAATATTATAATGTGACAACTCTGGACATCAAATTTCCTACCCCAGGGTTCACAGTTGCTGTTGCTAGTACTATTTATTCATTTAGTGACATTTAGTGTAATTATGGAAAGTCTGTATTCTTTGTATTGTGTGGTCACTGAAGTCACTTTTCACTGAGCTTACTAGTTGGCTAATTATTGGACAAGGATTTCTTTAAGTTATTTTAATTCTTTATTGTTTAAAGTATTACATATATCTCCTTTTTCCTCCATTGACCTATCTCCCACCGCCCCCACCCCCCAGCACATGCCTTCACCCCCCTAGTGTATGTATCCATTGGTTATGCTTATATGCATGCATACAAGTTCTTTGGTTGATCTCTTACCCACTTCCTCCCCCACCACCCTCCCCTGCCTTCCCTCTGAGGTTTGACAGTCTGTTTGATGCTTCTCTGTCTCTGGATCTATTTTTGTTCATCAGTTTATGTTATCCATTATATTCCACAAATGAGTGAGATCACGTGATATTTATCATTCTCTGACAGGCTTATTTCACTTAGCATAATGCTCTCCAGTGCCATTCATGCTGTTGCAAATGGTAAGAGTTCCTTCTTTTTTACAGCAGTGTAGTATTCATTGTGTACATGTACCACTGTTTTTTAATCCACTCGTCTGCTGATGGGGACTTAGGCTGTTTCCAATTCTCAGTGATTGAAAATTCTGCTTCTATGAACATAGGGGTGCAGATATTCTTTCTGATTGGTGTTTCTGATTTCTTGGGATATAGTTCTAGAAGTAGGATTACTGGGTCAAATGGAAGTTTCATTTTTTTAAATCTTTATTGTCCCAATTATTATAGATGTTCCTCTTCCCCCCACCCCATACCTCTCCTCCACCCAGTTCCCACCCCACTCCAGGCCTTCCCCCCACCCACTTACCTCATCCATAGGTGTAAGCTCTTTGTCCAATCTCTTCCCGCACTCCCCACAACCCCTTCCACCTGAGAATTGTCAGTCTGCTCCCGTTCCATGCCCCTGATTCTATTACATTCACCCATCTGTTCTATTCATCAGGTTTCTTTATTCATTTGATTTTTAGGTTCACTTGTTGATAGATATGTATTTGTTGTCACTTTGTTGTTCATAATTTTTTTATCTTTACCTTTTTCTTCTTCTTCCTCTTCTTGAGAATACCCTTCAGCATTTCATATAATACTGGTTTGGTGATGATGAACTCCTTTAGCTTTTTCTTGTCTGTGAAGCTCTTTATCTGCCCTTCAATTCTGAATGATAGCTTTGCTGGGTAGAGTAACCTTGGTTGTAGGTTCTTGCTATTCATCACTTTGTATATTTCTTGCCACTCCTTCCTGGCCTGCATAGTTTCTGTTGAGAAATCAGCTGACAGTCATATGGGTACTCCCTTGTAGGTAACTAACTGTTTTTCTCTTGCTGCTTTTAAGATTCTCTCTTTGTTTTTTGCCCTTGGCATTTTAATTATGATGTGTCTTGTGTGGTCCTCTTTGGATTCCTCTTGTTTAGGGTTCTCTGGGCTTCCTGGACTTGTAAGTCTATTTCTTTCACCAGGTAGGGGAAGTTTTCTGTCATTATTTCTTCAAACAGGTTTTCAATATCTTTCTCTCTCTCTTCTTCTGGCACCCCCATAATCCGGATGTTGGTATGCTTGAAGTTGTCCCAGAGGCTCCTTACACTATCTTCATATTTTTTTAAATTCTTTTTGCTTTTTGCTTTTCTGGTTGGGTGTTTTTTGCTTCTTCGTATTTCAAATCTTTGACTTGATTCTTGGGATCCTCTAGTCTGCTGTTGGATCTCTGTATATTATTCTTTATTTCAGTCAGTGTATGCTTAATTTCTGATTGGTGCTTTTTCATATCCTTGAGTATCTCACTAAATTTCTCAGAGGTTTCTAGAAGATTCTTGAGTAACCTTATAACCACTGTCTGGGGCCACCCAACAAAAGCAACAGAGACATCTGCAGATTCCTCCACTTTGTATGGGGTTTGGAAGTGCCCAGATGAGGCCCAGCTGTTGCTGAGCCTTGGGCCTTCTTTTGGAAGCTCTGGGGCTCTCTGACCCAGCTGCAGTTTGACAGGTTTTAGAAGGAGAAAGGACGGGCCATTCATATGCAAAAGCCTATGTTGCACAGCTTGGGTGGGATTGTAAATTGGGAGGGGTGGGGTCTCTGGAAATCACCAGGGCAGAGCAAACAGCAATGGCTGCCTGTCAGCCCTGTACCAGAGAGGTCCCTGGGTCTCTGCGTCCCACGCCCCCTGTGCAGGAACAATGATCGCTGCGAGCACTTCTGAAAGCCGCCCTCATGTTCCTGTCCCGATGCCAGACAGTCCAGTTTCTCCCCGTAAGTGACTGGGTCCCCCAGAGTCTTGCAAGCAGTGGCTTGTATCTCCCTCCCAATTAAAAGAGCAGCACATCCAGGTGCCAGCACTTTCCATGCCTCTGCACCTCTTACCAGTCTCCCTGCGCTTTCTTCACCTCTCTAGTTGTGGAACTTCCACTCAGCCAGCTTTCCCGTGGTTCTGGGTGGTAGTTGTTCTGCCTTTTAGATGTAATTTTTATGTGGTTGTGAGAAGCACCAACTATAGGTGTTTACCTATGCTGCCATCTTGGTTCTTCCTGAAGTTCCATTTTTAATTTTCTGAGGAAACGCCATACTGTTCTCCACAGTGGCTGCACCAGGCTGCATTCCCACCAGCAATGCAAGAGGGTTCCTTTTTCTCCACATCCTCTCCAGCACTTGTTGTTTGTTGATGATAGCCATTCTGACAGGTATGAGATGGTACCTCATTGTTGTCTTGATTTGCATCTCTCAGATGATTAGTGACTTTGAGCAAGTTTTCATATGACTCTTGGCTCTCTGTATGTTCACTTTCAAAAAGTGTCTATTTAGGTCCTTTGCCCATTTTTTCATTGGATTGTTTACCTTCCTTTTGTTAAGTTGTAGGAGTTCCCTATAAATTTTGGAGATTAAACCCTTATTGGAGATAACATTGGCAAATATGTTCTCCCATGCAATGGGCTTTCTTGTTATTTTGTTGATGGTTTATTTTGCTATGCAGAAGTTTTTAATTTTTATGTAGTCCCATTTGTTTATTTTCTCCTTTGTTTCCATTGCCCTAGGAGCTGTATCAGTAAAGATATTGCTATGACAAATGTCTGCTATTTTGCTGCCTATAGCTTCTTCTAAGATTTTTATGTTTTCCAGTCTTACATTTAAGTTCTTTATTCCTTTTGAGTTTATTTTTGTGTATGGTGTAAGTTGGTGGTCTAGTTTCATTTATTTGTATGTATCTGTCTAATTTTCCCAACACCATTTATTGAAGGGACTGTCTTTACTCTATTGTGTACTCCTGCCTTTTCAGTCAAATATTAACTGAGCATAACGGCTTGGGTTGATTTCTGGGTTCTCTGTTCTGTTCCACTGGTTTTGTTCTTGTGCAAGTACCAGGCTGTTTTGAGGACAGTGGCTTTGTAGTATAGTTTGATATCTGGCATTGTGATCCCTCCAACTTTGTCCTTCTTTCTCAAGATTGCTGCAGCTATTCAGGGTCTTTTTTATTCCAAATGCATTTGTGGAGCGTTTGTTCTAGGTCTTTGAAGTATGCTGTTGGTATTTTAATGGAGATAGCATTAAATCTATAGATTGCTTTGGGTAGTATGGACATTTTAGTGATGTTGATTCTACCAATCCATGAACATGGTATATTCTTCCATTTGTTTATGTCTTCTGCTATCTCTTTTATCAGCGTCCTGTAATTTTCTGAGTACAGGTCCTTTACCTCCTTGGTTAAATTTATTCCTCGTTATCTTAATTGTTTTTGTTGCAATGATAATGGGATTGTTTTTTTTTTAGTTTCTCTTTCTGTGAGTTCATTATTGGTGTATAAAAAAGCCATAGGTTTCTGGGTATTAATTTTGTATCCTGCCACATTGCCAAATTCATTTATTAATTCTAATAGTTTTTTTGATGGAGTCTTTAAGGTTTTCTATGTACAATATCATGTCATCTGTGAATAATGACAATTTTCCTTCTTTTCAAATGTGGATGCTTTTATTTCTTCTTCTTGTCTAATTACTATGGCTAGCACTTCCAGTACTATGTCAAACAGGAGTGGTTAGAGTGGGCATCCCTGTCTTGTTCCTGTTCTTAGGGGAAATGGTTTTAATTTTTGCCCATTGAGTATGATGTTGGCTGTAGGTATGTCATATAAGGCTTTTATTATGTGAGGTATGTTCCCCCTATTCCCACTCTGCTGAGAGTTTTTATCAGGAAAGAGTGTTAGATTTTGTCAAATGCCTTTTCTGCATCAATTGATATGATTATGTGATTTTTGTCTCTCAGTATTTTTATGTGATATATCACATTTATTGATTTGTGGATATTGTACCAGCCTTGCATCCCCAGAATAAATCCCACTTGGTCATAGTGTATAATCTTTCTAATGTAATACTGGATCCGATTTGCTAGAATTTTATTGAGAATTTTGGTGCCTATGTTCATGAAGGATATTGGCCTGTAATTCTCTTTTTCTGTATTGTCTTTATCTGGTTTTGGGATTAGGGTAATGCTGGCTTTGTAAAATGAGATTGGAAGTGCTACTTCCTCTTGAATTTTTTGGAACAGACTGAGGAAGATAGGTTTTATTTCTTCTTTGAATGTTTGATAAAACTCCCCTGTGAAGCTCTCTGGTCCAGGGCTATTGTTTGTTGGAAGTTTTTTGATTACTGCTTCAATTTCCTCCATAGTTATTGACTTATTGAGATTTTTTTGATTCCTTCTGGTTGAGTTTTGGAGGGTCGAATTTTTTTAGGAATATGTCCATTTCTTCTAGGTTGACCAGTTTGTTGGAGGAGAGTTGCTCATAGTATTTTTTTACGACTCTTCACATTTCTGTGTGGTCTGTTTTTATTTCATCTCTTTTGTTTCTGATTTCGTTTAATTGGGTTCTCTCTCTTTGCTTCTTGGTGAGCCTGGCTAGAGGCTCATCAATCTTGTTTATCCTTTCAAAGAACCAGCCCTTGGTTTCATTGCTCTTTTGTATTTTTTTTGTTGTTAGTCTCTATGGAAAATGGATTTATATTTTGCCCATTGAGTATGATATTGGCTGTAGGTTTGTCTTATAAGGCTTTTATTATGTTGAGGTATGATACCTCTACTCCCACTTTGCTGAGAGTTTTTATCAAGAAAGGGTGTTGGATTTTGTCAAATGCTTTTTATGCATCGATTGATATAATTATGTGATTTTTGTCTCTCAATGTGTTTATGTGATGTATCACGTTTATTGATTTGAGGATATTGTACCATCCTTGAATCCCGGAAGTAAATCCCACTTGGTCATGGTGTATGATCTTTCTAATGTAATGCTGGATCTGATTTGCTAGGATTATGTAAAGGATTTTAGCATCTATGTTCATCAGAGATATTGGCCTGTAATTCTCTTTCTTTGTAGTGTCTTTATCTGGTTCTGGGATTAGGGTAATTCTGGATTCATAGAAAGAGCTTAGAAGTGATCCTTTTGGAATAGTCTGAGGAGTATAGGTTTTAGTTTTTTGAATGTTTGGTAAAGCTCCCCTGTGAAGCCATCTGACCCAGGGCTTTTGTTTGCTGGGAGTTTTTTAATGACTTCTTCAATTTCTCCATAGTTATCAGCCTATTCAGGATTTTTTATTATTCCTGATTGAGTTTTGGAAGGTGATATTTTTCTAGGAATATGTCCATTTCTTCTAGGTTGACCAGATTGTTGGGATAGAGTTGTTCATAGTATTTTTTTACAATCCTTTGTGTTTCTGTGGGGCCTCTTTCATTTCTGATTTTGTTTATTTGGGTCCTCTCTCTTTGTTTCTTGGTGAGCCTGGCTAAAGGTTCATCAATCTTTTTTACCCTTTCATAGAACCAGTTCTTGGTTTCATTGATCTTTTGTATTTTTATTTTT
The DNA here is from genome assembly GCF_951640355.1 of Cnephaeus nilssonii. Taxonomy (NCBI): domain Eukaryota; kingdom Metazoa; phylum Chordata; class Mammalia; order Chiroptera; family Vespertilionidae; genus Cnephaeus; species Cnephaeus nilssonii. The sequence continues at coordinate 27,202,649 of NC_137075.1, read as the reverse complement.
CTTTTTCTTTTTTTTTTTTTTTTTTTGGCTCTATGTAATTTATTTCCACTCTGATCTTTATTATATCCTTCCTTCTGCTCACTCTGGGCTTTTCTTGTTGCTCTCTTTCTAATTCTTTAAGTTGTAGAGTTAGATAATTTGTTACCAGTTTTTCTCATTTTTTGAGGGAAGCCTGTAAATCTATGAACTTCCCTCTCAAATCTGCTTTCACTGTGTTCCATAGATTTTGGATTGTTGTATTTTCATTGTCATATGTTTCCAGGATGTTCCTTATTTTTTCTTTGATATTTTTGGTAACCCAATCACCTAATATGCAAATAGACTGAATGGAGGAACAACCAAACAACCAGTTGCTATGATGTGCGCTGACCACCAAGGAGCATGCACAGAACATGGTGGGTGTCAGCAGCAGGTGGCAGAGTGTGGAACATGGCGGGTGGGTGTCAGCTGCAACCGGATGGTGGAGCAGGTGAGAGAGGGTGCCAGACCAAGGTGGGGTTCTGGTTGCTGTCATTGAGGTGAGCCTCTGGTGGTTACTGAAAATTCTTTGCTCCTGCACACATTGGTCCCACCTGGTGCTCACACCTGCTGCTGGCACTGGCCCCGCTCACCCCTGCAACTGTTGCCGGAGCTGCAGCTAGCACTCGTTGCTGATGCCCGATTCCAGGCCCTATTACTCGGCACTGTCAGCGGATGCCTGTCCAGATTGCCCCTGAGGGCTTCTCCACCTCTCCCTGCTCCAGAGGGGTGATCGGGGCAGTAGCAGCCACTCGCACCCTCGCTGACAGGGGGCTGGCATCATCAGCGCACAGGAGCAGTGGTGGCAGGAGCAGGGCTGCAGGCAGACAGAGGACCAGGGGCTGTGAAGGGAGGGGCCCGGCGGGCACAGAGGATGGGCTGAGATCCTACCCTGTGCCGACCACAGCCTCGTGGCCCACAGTTCCTTTCAAGGTGCATGAATTCATGCACTAGGCCCCTAGTTGTTTAATAACATGGTATTTAGCCTCCAAGTGTTTGAAATTTTTTTATTGTTTTTATTTTTGTTTACTTTTAATATTATGCCATTGTGAACAGAGAAGATACTCGATGTGATTTCAATCTTCTTGAATTTGAAGAGACTTTGCCTGTGTCACAATATGTGGTCTATCTTTGAAAATGTCCCATGTGCACTTGAGAAGAATGTATATTCTATAGCTTTGGGGTGAAATATTGTGAAGATGTTGATGAAGTCCATCTAACCTAGTGAGTCATTTAGGATTGCTGTCTCCTTGCTGATTTTTTGTGTGGAGGATTTATCCAGTGGTGTCAATGCAGTATTAAAATCCCCTACTATGATTGTATTGCTGTCAATCTCTCCCTTGATATTGTCCAGAAGATTTTTTGTTTTGTTTTGTTTTGTGTTTTTTCTCATGTATTTGGGTGATCCTGCATTGGGTGCATTTATGTTTACCAGAGTTATATCACCTTGTCTATCAATTCCTTTAGTATTATGAAGTGGCCTTCCATATTTCTTGTTATTGCCTTCACTTTAAGGTCTATTTTGTCAGATATAACTCTTGCTACCCCAGCTTTTTTTTTCATTTCCATTTTGCCTGAAATATATTTTTCCATTCCTTCACTTTCAGTCTGTGTGAGTCCCTTGCTCTTAGGTGGGTCTCTTGTAGATCTTTCCTGGGCATTCATACAGTCATGGGCATGTGCCCAGCATATATGTGGGTCATGTTTTCTTATCTAGTCAGCCACCCGATGTCTTTTGATTGGAGCATTTAGTCCATTTACGTTTAAAGTTATTATTGAAAGATACTTGTTTGTAGCCATTTTAATTCTTTATGCCTGTGTTCCTTCTTCCCTTTCTATTTCTTCTTTTTACAACAGTCCCTTTAACAATTTTTGCATTGCTGGCTTGGTAGTGATAAACTCCCTTACTTTTTTGTTTGTTTGTTTGTTTGTTTTTAATGTTTTTTGTTTTTGTCTGTGAATCTCCTAATTCCCCCTTCAATTTTGAATGATAGCCTTGCTGAATAGAGTATTCTTGAATTCAGCCCTTGTTCTGCATCACTTTGTATACTTCCTTCTATTCCTTTCTGGCCATTTGATAATCATAGAGTCCCTTATAGGTAACTCTATGTCTCTCTCTTGCAGCCTTTAAGATTCTCTCTTTGTCATTAATGTTTGCCATTGTAATTATAGCATGTCTTGGTGTGAGTCTTTGGGGGTTTATCTTGTTTGGGACTATCTGTGCTTGTGTAACTTTTTTCTTCCCCAAATCAGGGAAGTTTTTTGTCATTATTTCTTCAAACAGGTTTTCTAATCTTTGCTTCTCTTCTTGTCTTTCTGGCACCCCCATTATGTGACATTACTTCCATTTCACGTTGTCCCTAAGCTCCCTTAAGCTCTCCTCCTGCTTTCTAATTTTTTTTCTCCAATTGCTGTTCTGATTGGGTGTGTTTTTCTCTCCTGTCTTCTAACTTGCTAATTTGGCCCTCCACTTCTTCTAGTCTACTGTTGAAACATTTCATTGTGTTTTTTATTGTAGCTACAACATTCTTGATTTCCTCTTGATTCTTATGTAAGTTGTTGATGTTCTCATCCAACTGGTTTAGGAACTGTATGACCCTTACTCTGAATTTCTTTTCTGAGATATTTCAGGCCTCCATTTCCTTTAGTTTATTTTCTGGCAATTCCTCCTTTTCTTTCCTTTGGGGTTGTTTCTTTGTCTCCCCATTTTTTGCTCTCACCGAAGGGTCCAGGTGTCGAGTAGTGAGGCGCCTGTGGCTGAAGCAGCAGGTTGGCAGAAGGGTTTCACACTGCGGAGGGCCCAGGCATGGGGATGCATGGGGTCTTTGGCTGAAGCAGTGGGCTTGGTGGGAGAGTTGCACACTTCAAGAGTCACTGGATGGCCCAGGCTCCTGGTCGTATGGGGCCTGTGTCTGTAACAGGGAGTTGGTGGGAGGGGAGTGCACTCTGGGGCTCACAGGAGCCTGTGGCTAGGGATAGTGGAGTCACAGTGTATTTGGGTCTGCAGATAGGGTAGCATATGTTTGGCCGCAGTGGCTGTAGGGTCTGGGATGCTGTCTGAGGTGTCTTAGACTGCTGCGTGATGGTGAGGCTGGTCTCTTAGTCATCTAAAGCAATAAATTTCCCAGTCTTTGCTGAGGTTCTCTATGTAGATGTCAGGCATCCTTTCAATGTCCATACAGTCAGTTTATATCTCTGCTTTATACTTCACTTCCTGTCTTCACAGAGCCTCAGTGTCAAAGATGTGGGCTTAGGGCCTTCCCAGATCTTTCCTGGGCATTCATACAGTCATGGGCATGTGCCCAGCATCGTATATGTGTGGCCCAGGAATACTTAGGAGTTTTTTAAAGTCATGTATAGACATCTCATTCCTTAGCATATTTTTTATCAGCTTCTTTTTTGTTCCAACTGTTATTGTTGCCTTAGACAGAGGTCTTATTAAACAGTTGCAACTGTTAGTTGTCCCCCAGGGAAAGAAAGCCATTTTCACTGAGTGAGCTATGTGGTGGGTCAAGTAAATACAACCCTGGAAGTGAAGATTTGCAGAGAACTATCAGACTGGTCAATTGATGACAGTTCCCTGAGAATGATTGGTAGTTTGAGAAAACTCCAACCCATTGTGACTTTTCTGGTGGCTGCTAAGCTGCTTGTTTTCATTACTATTATGGGGCTGTTGGTTTGCGAGGTTACTGCAGAGCTGGGGAATACGGGGTGGCATTATAGCAAGTTAAAATAGTGTAAACAATGCTGTTCTTATCAAGATTAAACCACTATCTTGAATAAATACTCCTTTGATTGTTTGTAGGCCTTTGGCTAATTTCTAGAGGTATTAAAAAGTTATTTTGACCATTTTTCAAATATTCTCATGTGTAGGAGTGAATTTTTGAAGTTCTTTATGCTGCCATTTTTGTTGACCTTCAAACAAAGCCCTTGATATTTGAAAACTAAACTATTTATCCTCTTTGAAGAAGATTTCAAAAAAATAAAAAAAGATTTCAATAGATGACTTGCAATGTTTACCTTTTTATTCCTCTCAATTCAGCTAATAATTACTGAAGCTCTTTGAGTCCTACGGCCTGCAAATAGCTTTCTAATATGCTCTAAGTCCAGCGGACTGACTCAAATTAAAGATAATAAAACACTGCAATTATTAATAATCCATGGTTAATAAAAAGGCATTTGTGATCTGATCCAGATAAATAATGCTATATATATATATATATATATATATATATATATATATATATATACACATATGACTTATCATATGTCACTACAGGTGTCACTACAGACTTCAGAGAGGAGATTACATCAGGTAAATTTAAAATATTCCAGAAAGAGCACTTCTTAATTAATGAGGGTGCCCATGAATTTTGGGGGAAGTTTAATCCAGAGAGAAAGACCTGTTAAGTCACTGGGATTCTCCAGTGGAAAAGCAAGGATATTTTCAGAGTACTCTATGTTCAACAGAATTGCATCTTTTCTCTCCCAAACCATGTTTACAATGAGAACCATTCTTATATTATGAAATGTTTTAAATAAACCTACTAAAATGTCACCTTATAGGCTCAATTACCCTTTGCCTGTCTCTTGGAATCTTCACATTTTACATGTTCTTTTCTTGTTATTGCTAGCTCATAACATTTATTATATCAATTCCACTAAAACTAAATTAGGTTTTGTCAATATTAAACAAATCAATCTATTACATCAATTTATTTCATTTCCTAGAAATTGATATAGCTACTAACTTTTGCTAGTTTAGCTGGTGATTTGGGTATAATTCAAAGGAACTGCAAAGGAATAAAACTGTAGTGCCCTCATGGTTGGGGTAGATGGATTACTCTTAAAGTTTCAGGGTAAAATTATTTCTGCCATGCACTTTGATGTGTAACTATAATTTTTCATTCAAATATATCTTTAGGAATTTGAGTAGCTCATAAGTTGCCTTTTAAAAAGAAAAGATTAGCCCTGAGGGTTGACATCTTTAACTCACCTCTGTGCAGGGGGGGAGATCCTGTCTACAAAAGAATCCAGTCTGACCTTCCAAAGGTCATCACAGTATGTGACACAGCCATTCTCTATTACTAATCCCATTTTACAGAAATCTCTAAGGCACTAAGGTCCTGCAACGAAAAAGAGAGTGAATTTTGCATTTGAACCTTAGCATTTTGTTTTTACAACTGCACTTCATACTGCTACATGAGACATTGAACATTATTTATTCCTAATACAGAACCTATACTAAAAATTGTGACACAATAGAGAAGATACATTTCCTATCTAGTTTCTATTCAAAAGCTCAAAGAAGTACTACATATGTAAAGAAAAGAGAATATTAAGAGGACCCTAAGAATTGTTTGTGTAATGGACTGAGAACTACCTTATAGCAAATTAAATCAGAAGCCATAAACTTGGACCATATATCTAACCCCACCCCCTCTCCTGCCACAAATTTTGATTTACTAAGCAGATAATTTCTAAATTATTTACACAAAAAAATATTATTGCAAATTACTAAGATTTTGATGTGATGCCCTTGAATTTTATGGAATCTACATAGGAAAAACAGTATAAAGCACACTGACCACCAGGGGGCAGATGCTCAATGCAGGAGCTGCCTCCAGCCCACAGGCCCCAGGCCAACCAAGGCGGGCGTGAGCCGGGGGGGGGGGGGGGGGGGAGGGGGTGCCGATCGCCCCGCCAGTTGCCATGCAGAGGGAGGAAACCTTCAGCAGCAGCGGTAAGGGTGGGACCAGCAAGCAGGTAGCACCAGGCTGGCCAAGGCAGGTGCCAGCACGGGCCCCCCAATTGCCCCTCCAATTGCCCCACAAATCGGTCCTGATCACCTGCCAGGCCTAGGGACCCTACCCATATACGAATTTCATGCATCGGACCTCTAGTATATATATATTTATATAATTTAGTAACAAAAATGTCTTTCTTTAAGGGAGCAAGCTATATCTTTTATAAGGTAACTAGAGGCCCGATGCACAAAGATTCATGCAAGAATGGGCCTTCCTTACCTGGCTGCCAGCACTGCCTTTGCTCTGGCCGGAGCTGCCTTTCTGCTCCAGCCCAGAGCCGCCTTTCCACCTTCCCATGCTTCCCAGAGGCCCGGAGCAGCTGGGGCGGTCCCACCCCACCCCCAGCCACTCGGTGATTGTGTATGCAAATTAACCCACCATCTTTGTTGGGTTAATTTGCATACTCACTTCTGATTGGCTGGTGGGCGTTACAAAGGTACAGTCAATTTGCATCTTACTCTTTTGTTAGTGTAGATTAGAGGTATAAAACTCATCCTCCTTTTCTTGTTATCAGCTGCCAGGAATCTCTGCATTGTACTGTAGGATTCCATGACAGTTCATATATTTGCCTCTTTTGTAGTATACTAGTGGCCCAGTGCATGAAATTCATGCACAGCGGGGTGGGGTTCCCTCAGCCCAGCCTGCATCCTCTCCAATCAGGGATATCCCTCTCACAATCTGGGACCACTGGCTCCTAAATGGTCACCTGATTGCCCCTAACTGATTGCCTGCCTGATTGCCCGTAACTGCCTCTGCCTGCCTGATCACCCCTAACCTCTCTGCCTGCCTGCCTGATCTTGCCCCCAACTGCTCTCCCCTTCCAACCTGATCTCACCCCTAACTGCTCTCCCCTGCTGGCCTGATTGGCCCTAACTGCCTCTGCCTGCCTGATCGCCCCCAACTGCCCTCCCCTGCTGGCCTGATCTCACCCCCAACTGCCCTCCCCTGCTGGCCTGATTGCCCCTAATGGCCTCTGCCTCAGCCCCCACCACCATGGCTTTGTCTGGAAGGAAGTCAGACGTCCAGTAGATGGCCTGTCGACCCGGTCTAATTAGCATGTTGCTCTTTTATTAGTATAGATAGATTATATAGGATAAAATTACTTAAATGGGGGGTAAAGCCTTTTTCATCAGGAGGAGATGCTCTTGGCAGACAAAAATACATAATCCCTATATCTGGACTGATAGCCAACCATATGCACTATACTGCCAAAACGGTCATTAAAAAATTGAACCACTTTCTTACACCTTACACCAAACAGCTGTTGCCCTTGAAACCCCTCCTCAGCCCCCACCTTAGGTTCTGCCTTCGCAGTTCACCCAGATTAGGTTCTGACTGGTCGCTTTCTATGCCAGTCAGTGTCTCCAGGCCTATCAATGGGCCTGATCAGAGAGGCAGGGCTGATCAGCAGCCCCAGCAGAGGCCTGAGAGAAAGAGAAGTGCGGCTGCTGGCCAGGCCCGGAGCAAAAGAGAGAGGCAAGTGCTGATCAACAGCTGCCACGGAGGCTACGGATCAGACCCTGCTTCTCTCTCCCAGGGCCTCTCTCCAGGCCTGATCTGCAGCTCCCTCAGCAATCAGTGCTGGGTCAGGGCTCCCGCAGCAGAGGCAATCAGTGCTGGGTGGCCAAGGCCACCCAGCACTGACTTTCAGTCTGTCGAGCCTTCAGTCGTTTTGGATGTTACAGACCCTAGGTTTTTATATAGTAAGATTTTTTTACCTTTAAAACATTTTTTTTTCTCTATTCTAAAATCATTACTGTATACTTACCTTTTGTTTATAAGTTTCTCTAAACCCATTCTGCAAGCAAGCTGGTGATTTTTTAAATGTCTTTTTGAGAAAATGTCTTTCTCAAAATTAAGGTTAAAAAAAACAACTATTGTTGTAGTTGTTTCCTTACAAGCTAGTACTCAAGTTCTTTTAAAACCACAAACACTAATTCAAAGAGGATGTTTAGTAATGATTTTAAAATCTCATTTACTATTATCATATCAACAAAATTAGAGGAAATGGGACTGATGGATTCTGGACTTATTACCTCTGCAAACAACCCCCGTCAATGAAGAAGTAGCTATGGCCCACTCTCCACAGTGGTGTTCCACTGGACCTGAAGTAATGCTCTACCATGCAGGCTGAGATCTGAGTGTCTCACAGGCTGCAGAGTCCTCCTGCCAGAACTGCACTTGAAGTGCCTGAGCACTGCCTGATGCTAGGACATTGTCCCTGCCTCTTGAATTAACTTAAAAAGATCTAGGCCATGGCTCCTCTTAAAAAATGGTGATTTATATTTTTCTTTGTGTATTTATGTGAGTGTGTTAAAGGACAGGGATAGAAAGTATCTCCAGTTTAATTGTCTCTTGTCTTTTGAAAAATAAATGAGAATTTAATGTACTTAAGTTTTTGGGGGGGTTTTTTTGTACTTCTTGTTCTTGCTCTCATTTTTGTTTGAAGAAAATACCCTGATTGGTGTCAAATGTGCACGTTATCTCTATTTCTATGCCAGACCCTCATAATACTATTGATTGCTTTCTTTGTCTCCTCGATCTCTTTATCAAACTCAGATTAAATTTTTTACGATTTTCTCTATGCTATCACAATATTTTGCTTGTATGTCTATTTGTGAGTACATCCATCTCCCCATCTAGGTTTCTAGATATATATTTTTAAAGACAAAGACTATATACATTTGTATCTTTCCTGAATCTGACTGTAAACCTTGTACACAGTAGTGCTTCTGTACATACACATAGCTTTCTGTCATTAGTTTTAGGACTAATGACAGAAAGAGTTTGTTGAGTGGATTGTGCAATGTAATTTTCCCTTTCTTAATATAAATGGTGAGCTGGCCTCATCTTTAAATTAGGAAATAGGGTACTAACATGTGGTATAGCAGTTAGAGTCTCAGTTCAAGAGCTAGACTGTCTGGGTCCATATTCTGGCTAATTACTCACCTCTTTCAATATCCCTTCTGCAGAGGGGATCATAATTGGGCATAGTTCACAGGGTGTCATGACTGTACATTAGTTAATAGCTTCAGAGTACTTGGTGCTTGCATAAATTAAATTGTAGCAGCTCAATTAAACAGGAAACAGACATCCTGACTAGGGAAATAAAAAAAGTCATAATTAAATGAGCAAGTAATTTGTAAGTTATAATTTAACATCTAGAATCTCATTAGTACTTTATAGATCAGTGAGTTATTTTGATACATCCAAAGAGATTTTATAACTTTTTAGAAACACTTTTGTTATATGAGACATGACCAGTATTGAAAAAATCTTGCCTAATAATTTTACCAGAAAAATTATTTTTATTTCACTAATTATACAATTTTAGAAAATATTGCTTTATAACTAATATAGAGAAATAGATTTTTACATGAGTTTTGTCTTACCTGTGAGATTTATCCTAGAATACTTATTTTTAGAAAACAGTATTCTCATAATTTGGGCAAAAAGTTAGATTCGGAGGTAACCAACTATCTTAGTAACTCATTACTTAGCTTCATGGTCTAGAATGAAGTAACATATTTGTCTCTCTTGTGTAAAACAAAATGAAACATCTATAATAATAAAAGGGCAATATGCTAATTAGACCGGACGTCATTCTGGACACCTTCCTGATGAAGCTGGCAGACAGGGAAGCCCAGGTCCCAGGTGCCTGCTGGTGGCCAGAGCAAAGCCCAGGTCGCGGGTGCCAGAAGGAATCCAGTGCCAGCAGCCAGGGAAAGGAAGGCCTGCTCTTGCACAGATTTCGTGCATCTGGCCTCTAGTGAATTTATAAAATGACCCTGCCAATAATGAGTTGTTACACAACAAGCACTCATCCATTCACCTGTCTGGAACATGTTCTGATAATACCCATAAAGAGCAACAAGTTTTAGAACTATAATCAATAAAGTTTACTCTATGTCAAGATCAGTCATAATTTAACATTCAAGCATCTAACTATCTAATTTCATGTTTATATTTGGACCTTTAAACTTTCAAATTTAGAGTAAAATTAAATAAGAAATTTAAAAATTGAGAACAAATAAGGAAACATTTTTTACAAAATGTATTTTCTGATATACTTATTTGATTCTTCTTTAGAAACTGTATTTTATTATTAATGACCCAAGTTTTTCTAATTAACTAAATATTACTCATTTTGTGTCTTAGATATTTTAAAGTGAAGTAAAAATATTTGTCCATTATCATGAAACAAAAATTTCTAAATTTACTTTCTCCTATACCTACTTATTCTAAGAATTAAAGAAATAAATATAAATCCTAAGAGTGGAAACACAAGTTATTGTTTTATAATTTTTTATGCTTTTAAGTTTATTAAAAACTAGAGGCCCGGTGCACGAAATTCGTGCACTGGGGAGGGTGTCCCTCAGCCCAGCTTGCACCCTCTCTAATATGGGACCCCTCGGGGGATGTCCAACTGCAGGTTAGGCCCAATCCCTGTGGAATCGGGCCTAAACCTGCAGTTGGACATCCCTCTCACAATCCGAGACCGCTGGCTCCTAATCGCTCACCTACCTGCCTGATTGCCCCCTAACTGCTCCCTTGCTGGCCTGATTGCCCCCTAACTGATCCTCTGCAGGCCTGATTGCCTCCAAATACCCTCCCCTGCTGGCCTGATCACCCCCAAGGCTTTTATTAGTATAGATATGACCCTGCACAGAAAATTTTACTAACCCTGCTTTACAATAAGGGCTTGACGATTGAATCATTAGGACCAGACACCAAGATTTCCTTTCTTTGAATAGTGGAGGGAATACTTATCTTGTCTTTAAGTTGCCCGGAAATTAAAATGAGATAATGACTTAGAAAAGTATAAAAGCACCATATAAAGACAACTGTCTTTTTAATGAAGTGGCAAAATGAAAAACACTTTTTATTCTCCCCTTCCTTCCTTCTTTTACAGCTTTTATTTAAACTTTGAAATTTATAAAAATTTCACTCCAATTTTCATTTCTTTACATTCAACATTATTTTGTATTGGTTTCAGGTTTTATATTAGTTACAGAACAGTGGTTAGACAATCATATACTTTACAAAGTGTTCCCCGATATTTCTAGTACCCACCTGGCATCATACCATCATTACAACACTATTGACTATATTCCCTATTTAAGTGACAATGGGTTTACAGGTTCCTTTCAGTCTTTCTTTTGTGTTGCTTGTCCTTCCTTTTCTTTCTCATTTCTTCCTTCATTTTCTTTATATAGTATCTCAATTGGCCATCAAAGCTCAGTGAAGGCACTGGGACACGCTTCATCCATTTTACAGACCAGGAAACTGAGGCCAATTCCAGTTGGCTGTGGAACTTGACTCAGCACACAGGAAGCCCTCAGAGCCATGCTCTTTGCCTCCTAAGGGGCAGCGGCCCAGCAAACAGAACAAACCTTCCAGTCAGGCTTCCGAGCCTCTTTCTCAAGCATCTCTTCATTGCGGATGCTCCACATTCTTTCCTCTCCCCCCATTCTTTACTGCCCCCCCTTCTCCAAAGCAGGTGGAAGGCTTCCCACTCACTGCCTAGGCATGCTCTGCTATGGGGCAGGGTGTAGCGAGCTTGCTTTTGGGTCAAGGCAAGAGCAGGAGTCACTGCCTCTGAAGTGTGAAGGCCGCCTGAGTGAGGCCCATTAGCACTGGGAGCTTCTCTGAATCACATTAGTCAGTCCAGTACCCTGCAGTGCAGCCCCCCTCCACTGAGGTGGCACCACCCCTCAACCCCCGCCTCAGACCCCCGGGGAGCGGCTGGATGCGCCCGGCCACGCCCCCCCGGGGTGCCGATCGCCGCAGGCACCCCCGGGAGCGGCTGCATGGGCCCGGCAACACCCCCCGGGGTGCCGATCGCCCCAGGGACCCCTGGAACTAAGAGGACTGGGCGCCGCCATCTTGATCTTCTCACCCAGAGTTCCGCCCCCCAGCCTCCCGCCGGCCCAATCGTGGGCATAGCGGAGGTGCGGTCAATTTGCATGTTTCTCTATTATAAGGTAGGATGTTCACGATTTAAAGTTTTAAAACACTTTTTGGGCAAAGGCAACTTAGTACTGTAATTAAGAAATTCTTTTTAAAATTTCTTATTTTTTAATTATAGTTGACGTATAATATTATATTATTTTCATGAATGCAACATAGTGACTTGAAATGTATATATGTATATACCTAATGAAGTGATCACCACACTAAGTCTTGGAACCATGTGTCCCCATACATAGTTGTTATGATATTAATTATATTCCCTGGGCTGTACCTTACATCACTGCAACTTATTTTATAACTGGAAGTTTGTACTTCTTAATATCCTTCCCTTTTATCCTATGCCTTCAGCCTCCTCCCTTCTGGCAAACCTTAGTTTGTTTTCTGTATCTATGAGTTTGTTTCTGTTTCATTTTGTTTGTTCTTTTGTTTTGTTTTTTAGGCTCTCCACATGTAAGTGAAATCATAGGATATTTGTCTTTCTCTGTCCAATTTATTATCATAATGCCCTTTAAGTCCATTCATATTGTTGCAAATGGCAAGATTTCATGCTGAGTAATAGTCTATTGTTATCCTATATAATAAAAGGCTAATATGCAAATCGACCAAAAGGTGGAAGGACAAGTCGCTATGATGTCCACTGACCACCAGGGGGCAGACGCTCAATGCAGGAGCTGCCCCCTGGTGGTCAGTGCGCTCCCACAGGGAGAGCGCTGCTCTTCCAGAAGCACTGAGCTGGGCTCACGGCTGGCGAGCACAGTGGCAGTGGCGGGAGCCTCTCCTGCCTCCGCAGCAACACTAAGTATGTCCGACTGCTGGCTTAGGCCCGCTCCATGCATGGAGCGGGCCTAAGCTTTCAGTCGCAAATTCTCTGAGGGCTCCCAGACTGTGAGAGGGGGAAGGCTGGGCTAAGGGACACCCCTCGCCCAAGTGCATGAATTTTCATGCACTGGGCCTCTAGTATATATATATATAATGTCAATCTTACATCATCTTTGTCCAGTCATCTATTGATGGGCACCTACAGTAGTAAGCCTGTACAATATATTAGTAATTTCTACACAATATAAGTAAGTCAGATAAAAAAGGATAAGAACTATATGATTTCTCTCATATGTGGGATATGAAACAAAAAGCAACAAATGAACAAACAAAAAGCAAACTCATAGATACAGACAACAGAATGATGGTACCAGAGTAGAAGGGAACTGGGGAAGGAGGAGCAGTAAAGGGGTGAAATATGTGGTTACAGAAGGAGACTAGATTTTGGTGTCATATTACAAAGTTGTACATCTGAAATTTATTATTAACCAATGTTTCCTCAATAAATTTATTTTTTTATTATTAAGTTTTTTTCTTTAGCATGTGTCATCATTTTGTTTAGTTTATGTTTGTTAACTAAACATGAAAATGGTCAGACAGGAAAATAACGTGATGACAATTTTAAAACTCATATTGATGACAGATTTTGCTTTTAACATTTTATTTCATACCACAGAGTCTAAGCCTGGGCATTCACAACGTACCACCTATGAGCCTTTCAGAAAACCCTGAGTTGGATTTAATATGGAGCTTGTGTCATATTTCTAACAGTCAAATCTGCATTTGAAATTTAGGCTGTGCATTACATATTGGCAGTAGATGTTCCCATATTTTTAAAAAAGTAATAAAGTTGTAACTTTTTTTTAGTTTCTCTTAGTGATTGCGGAGGATGCAAACTTGTGAGTTCGTATGAAATTAATGACAGGCTATTTATTTTATGTTTAAATTTATAACCTTTTTAATGAGAGAGAAAGAAAGAGAGAGAGAGAGGGAGAGGAGAGAGAGATTTGTTGTTCCACTTATTTACTTATTTATTCATTCATTGGTTGATTCTTGTATGTGCCCTGACTGGGGATCAAACCCACAACCTTGGCTTATTGGAAGGACACTCTAACCAATGGAGATATTCCACCATGACAAAAGACAAGCTTGTTAAGGTGCACTTTTTAACTAAAGATTTCAAGAGACTAAAAGGTTGGCAGAATCAAGGGAAATTAGGGATTAATTTTGAAAGTCACTTAAATTAAGAACAAATAGAAACTTTTCTTTTAAAGCCTTTTTAATAGCTGGATTCTACTGGTTAAAATATATCAAACACAAAAGAAAATTTATTTTTTAAACTAATATTGGAGATTAAAAACAGATGATACTGAGTTCTAAAGTAACATGCTAATTTATCTCTATAAAGTGTGAAGTGGACAGGCTTGATTAGTGAATTGATTAGTGAATTTCTTTAAATCTTTAGTTCTTTCTCACAAATATGTTAAAATCTAAAAGAAGGCTGGAGACAGTAAGCTAGACATGTCTGAAGAGATTGACAATTTAAATGTAAATAAGGGTCTATCATTTAATAACAAGGCAAATGACAGTAGTAAATACCAGGATATGAGATGAAAATTCTAGGATTTGAGATATCTTAAAATATACCATGGATATACATATGATTGTGGACATAATTTGCCGTTGTTTTTTCAAAAATAGTTAAGTATGCCCTAGCTGGTTTGGCTCAGTGGATAGAGCGTTAGCCTGTGGACTGAAGGGTCCCAGGTTCGATTCCGATCAAAGGCACATGCCTGGGTTGTGGGCTTGATCCCCAGTAGAAGATGTGCAGGAGACAGCTAATCAATAAATCTCTCTCATCATTGATGTTTCTATCTCTCTTTCCCTCTCCCTTCCTCTCTGAGATCAATAAAGATATATATTTTTAAAAAAAGATTCTCTCTTTAAAAAAATAGTTAAGTGTATACAAAATATCTACATGTCAAATTCTGAAAATTTAAGAGAAAATACTAGGCATTTTTATATAGTCTATCAACAATGACAAAAGTAAAGATTATGTACTCTTCACTATTTTCTTCTTGTGTACTTGCACATTAGAAAAAAAAAGTTTTATTTCCAAAGATAAACAAAAAATCATAAAATAGAACTAGTGTTGAAATATGTGTGCTAATACATACATTATATATTCACAATCCTATACATATAACATAAAATATGTGTAACAAATTAGTCAATGTAGGCCAGTAAAATTACAGTCCATAAAAAAAAAAAAAATCCCTGAACAATTAGAAATGCTACCTATTTCCCAAACTGTGGGTAAATAGCAACAGCCTGTGGTCATTTCTGATGTTGCAGTTTTCCTAATTATTTACTTTAAGCATAAATACAAAAATACAATATTTAAGCATTTGTTTTAAGTATTACTTACAATAGTGTGTAGTAATTATTTACAATAAGTATTCCTTAAGTACCTGTCCTAATAGCTGTGAAATGCCCTCTAACCATATCCTCCTCCCCACAAAGCACCAGCTTTCAGGAAATAAAATCTGGAACTAAAAATTCTGATTCACTAGTCATTGGCTATTGTAGAGAGTGGTTGCTACCTTTCACCTGGAAACATAGCAAATTCCATATCTTGCTGACATTGACATATCTGTGATCCAATTCACATCCTGAGTTGCTTTTGAGGATGATTCATATCTCACAGGTCTTGGTAAGAAATTTAGATTGTATAATCAGGGAGTGAAAAGCCATTATAAACTATGAAGCAGGAGAGTGAGATGGCATTTGTTAAACACGTTGACAGGGTTCTATGTGGGTTAGTGTGAAAAGGTAAGTGTGAGGATGGAGAGTGAGAAATCTGTTTAAGGGTCCAGATGAGAATGAGACTAACTTGACCAAAGAGGGTAGAACTAAAGATGAACATTATCAGGGTTTGTTGGAAACAGTGCTAAAGGGACTTTCTGATGGACTAAAAGTGGGACAGGGAATCAAAGATGAATACTAGGTTTTTCACTTAACTATGTCATCAGATGAGGAAGACTGAAGAACAAAGAGGTCAAAGAGTTGTGCCTCAGGCATGATAAACTGGAGGCATGTTTTAAGCAAACCCGTGGAGTGATTGATCAGAATCACAGATCTGAAGTTTATGAGCTTAAGTCCAGCAGGAGGTTATCATTTAAGTCATCAACACCACCCTACTTTCTGTGTCCATGGGTTATACATCTATGCATACAAGTTCATTGTTTGATCTCTTCCCACCCACCCTCCCCTGCCTTCCCTCAGAGTTTTGACAGTCTGTTCAGACATCTATGTCTCTGAGTCTACTTTTGTTCATCAGTTTAATTTATTCACTAGATTCCACATATGAGTGAAATCATGTGAGACTTATCTTTCTCCGACTGGCTTATTTCGCTTAGCATAATACTCTCCAAGTCCATCCATGCTGTTGCAAATGGTAAGAGTTTTTTTCTTTTTTATTGCCACATAGTATTCCATTGTGTAACTATACCACAGTTGTGTGTGTGTTGTTTCTTATCCACTCATCTGCTAATGGGGGGTGGGCGGGACAGGAGTGGGCTGGAGGTGGTCAATGGGGAAAGGGGGAACTTATGTAATACTTTCAACAATAAATATTAAAAAATAACTAACGAATTCTCTGGCACACCCATTTGGGCTTGAGTAATTCTCTGGCACACCCATTTGGGCTTATTTGTCAGAAACAATAAATATGAGAAAATTTAAAAATAAGTATAAATAAATAAAAGTCATCAACATATAGATGAGACTTATGCTGTGCACCTAGACTCTTTCTTTCATTCCTTTACCCAACAAATATTTATTGGGCACCTAATATGAACCAGGCACTCTTCTAAGTGTTAGGAACACAACCTTGAAAAAATTCAGATAAAATTCCTCGCCCTTGTGGGTCTAATTTTCTATGAAGAGTTCCCCTAGAAAGAAAATGGAAAAGGAAGAAGAGGATGCATAACTGATCACAGGGGCATTCAGGACAAGAAGGAGCCCACAGAGAACAGACTGAAAAAACTTCCAGGGAAGGAGGCCATGAACCAGAAGATCGTGGTGTCACAGAAGCCAAGGGAAAAAGTGACTAATTTAAATCCTTTTTAAACATCTGTTTAAAGCAACTTTGTGAATGCCTGCTGAGGTGTGGAGAAAGATTAGAAACATAAAATTAGTTTTTAATTAGGTGATAAGGAGATTATGTCCTTAAGACACAGTGAAATGACAGACAGAATTGGTATTCAACTGGATTGAGGCAAAAATTGGAGGAGGGTAACAAGCTGAAGGCAATAAGTATGGACTTTTACTTACTAAGTTTTACTACTGTCAAGGGAAGCTGAGAAGTAGGCATGTGGCTAGAGGAGGAATAGTTAGACTTAGGTGTGATGTCTGAAAGCCCCCACCAAAGTGTATGGTACGTAGTTAACATTTAATAAATCCTACCCATTATTGTTGATAAGTGAGTTTTAAATTTAATGGTTTTTATTTAAAAATAATTTACTGACAATGAATCATCACTGAACTAGAGTTATGGATTTCTCCACTAGAAGTCTTAAAATTAGTTCATATTACATAAATATTGAATGCACAAATGAATAAATTAACAATAAAGATACATAGGCAGCATTTTTCATCTATATATATTTAAAAAATATATATCTGTATTGATTTCAGAGAGGAAGGGAGAGGGAAAGAGATAGAAACATTAATGATGAGAGAGAATCATTGATTGGCTGCCTCCTGCATGTCCGCTACTGGGGATCAAGCCCACAACCCAGGCATGTGCTCTTGACCGGAATCGAACCTGGGACCCTTCAGTCCGCAGGCTGACGCTCTATCCACTGAACCAAATCAAGGTAGGGCTTGGCACATTTTTAAAGCATAATATTCAAGGTTGGTAAAAGTGCAAGGAAATAAATCTTAAACTGAATTTGTAGGAATATAACCTTTCTGAAAAATGAATTCATATATATCAAAAGCCTTAAAAATATGCTTGCTTTTAGTTTTGTTTATTTTTTCCTATGAATCTCACTATAGTATATTTAATGGAAGAGAAATCATAAGGTTAAAAAAATAAAACTCTGACATTTAAATAAGAAACTAGAAATATATACATTCTGTAAGCAGCATCTGATGTGGGACTGTTCGTATAAAATTGGTGAAATACTCATCCATTCAGACTTTGTTACTTCCCCGCTAATGGTCCTGAAGCTCTATGCCTAATGCTAGCCTCCAAGACTTTAAGACCACCCAGAGTTTTCTGCAGGTGGGCACACAGCTGTTCACCTTCTCAGTGGGGTGAGCTTCGAGAAGCACAAACACCTGAGTGCCAGTCTGGGTTGGTTTTCCTTGTTTCTTCTCATTTTCTGAAATGGTGCCAGGTTAATGGTCATATTTGTCAAAGTGGTTAATGGTTAGGGACCTATGTTCCCCAATAACCCCTCTTCCCTTTTAACAACCCTGTTCTTGGAGGAGTACAGTTCAAATGCTTATGGGGGCTCAGAGGGCCATACCAAATAATTTTGGTTTGTATAAAATGTGGTGGCCCTGGGGTACAACCCCCAAGCTGGTATAGTAAGGGAACGGGGAAGGTCCTTCAAAGACCCCCAAACCAGCCCAGTGTCTTGGAATGAGGCTATTCTGACATAATGGGATCGCTGCTGATCCTATAGGGCAGGACTGAGCAGACTTTTTTTTTTTTAATACATTTTATTGATTTTTTACAGAGAAAAAGGGAGAGGGATAGAGAGTTAGAAACATCGATGAAAGAGAAACATCAATCAGCTGACTCTTGCACACTCCCTACTGGGGATGTGCCCGCAACCAAGGTACATGCCCTTGACCGGAATCGAACCTGGGAGCCTTCAGTCTTCAGGCCTACGCTCTATCCACCGAGCCAAACCGTTAGGGCCTGAGCAGACTCTTAAAACCGCTAGAGACGGGACTCATTCCACAATGCTGTGTATTATTATATTCTCTTCTGGAAACTGAATTTTTACACCAGCCCATAATGTCTTATATTTAGCATTTTACAAGGTTTGAAATAGTTTTATTATTTCATTTGAGCTTTAGAGTAATCTTATCCCCATTTAAGATTGGGAGAAACTCAAAGCCAAGGACAGCATTCCCTATGTGATAATGAGACTTTGCTTCATAAGGTTTCCTTAACCTCTGTGAGCACAGTCCCCAAATGTGGCACAATACATGGCAGATAGGCGCCAAAGCGTGAGCGGGCATGAGGGTGTTGCATCGCTTTGCTGCTGCCCTTTAAAGGCCGCCGGGAATCCACCGACAAGGCTATCTTTGCACTCGCCGCTTCTTGCATATGGCCCAGAGCGTGCTCGCGGCACCGTGTCTTCGGGAGAGGTGTGAAAAAACTTCTCTCTGAGTCCAGGAGAGTGGGCTGTTCAAATCCTCCTGGAGACAAAAGGAAGAATTGGTTCCAGTGTCTTTTTCAATCCTAACAGCTTTCAGATGACACATTGGGAGTCGTTTATACAGACTTGAATATACCCCAAAGCGTTCCTCGCCAAGCCTTCCCACAGTGCAGCGAGCCAATGCAGATCACTTTATTTAAAAAGGTTATATGTTATGTAAAACCCACACAACTAGCTGTCTTTTTCTCTACCCCTACTTGGACTTCTATTTTCTATCTTCAACTACAGAAGCGGGTTTATCGTCGCCCCCAGAAAGCAGTGCTCATGTTATAACCTACCTTCCCATGGTACCAGTCACTGGCAGTCCTGCTCAGTTAGTTCATCAGTAAAATCTCCTGCTTCGTGGTTACCACCCCTGCCAATGGATAAGCAAACTGTACATCCTAAAGGCGGCACTCCTCGGGCATCTATTTTTTAATTGATTAGTAAAACAAACTAATATACTGTGAAGCTTATGCCCAAAATGTTGCTTTTTTTTCTGAAAGGAAACGCTTGGGGTCATCTTTGAATCTGTCCCTTGACTTGTGGATTTAAGCTCCTGCTGAAGGTGAGTGCTTCAGCAAAATGTGTTTCCCTCGTAGTTCATCTCAGTAACTAAAAAGCCTGCTTTATACATTTTTAAAGGTAAAAACATCCATTCAGTGTGTTCTAGTACCAAAAGGTACCATAGACCTCGCTGAGACGTATTAAATGGCTGTGTCTAGACCGAAGGTCCTATCCCCGTGAAAATCCTTAGAGGGCACTCTTCGCCTCTTCGCCTCTTATCCACAAGTTGGAAAATAGGTCTTACTCCTAATTATCTATTAATATAGCGACTCTTTTTAAATTTTGCACAATACCTTTCATTCTGTTGTGGTAGCAAATGGCTTGCATTTTATTTTTGCTCATATGTACAACTAGCCATTAGGTAGTTTTAAATGAGACTCACATGAATAATATTTTAGAGATGAGAGATAATTCACATGCCACAATCCTGACCCATTTCAGGAACAAATTTCAATGAAATTGCACTAAGGAGAAACATGGACAAAACATTTGCTGATGAGCATTGGTCACCCATTATCTTTATTAATGATGAGAGAGGAGAGAGAGAGAGAGAGAGAGAGAGAGAGAGAGAGAGAGAGAGAGATCAATTTGTTGTTCCTTTTATTTATGCATTCATTGGTTGCTTCTCGTATGTGCCCTACTAGGGATCAAACCTGCAACCTTGACACATCAGGATGACATTCCAACCAACCACCAGGGCAGTCACCCATTATCTTTAGCTTCTTTTATTTTTTCCACCTTATCATTTTTATTCTTCCTTGATTAAGCCTACTGAATTTTTAACACAAAATTTTTGTTTCAAAAAATTCCAGGTTCAATTACCCATATGTAATTTCAGTCTCAGCTAGCTCACTGACCTGCAACCTCATGCTTCATATGTGCAAATATAGTTAAAATGCAAATTTTTCATCTTGAGAACATATATCAAAATGAGCTCTTTATAAATATAAATATTTAAAAACCACCAAAGATAAATATATACATATATTCATAGTTTTCATTTATAAGTTGAGTATACATTTATATTTTAAGAGTATAATCTAAATTTTATAAGGAGTATAAACTAAATGTTACTAAATTAAAAGAGTACAAGTTCACATATGTGTATGTGTGCACATTTTTCCTAGATTTTCTAAATGCACACTTGATAAAATATGTATATATTTTCAATTTCTAGATTTCATGTTTGAGTCTGCTAGTAAGTGCAATAAACAATTTTTTCAAATCTTTTTTTATTATTTATTTGCTAGAAATGAAAATAACATGAAATTATACTTCAATAGTGGATTGCCAATGCAATTATAAGTTATTTTCCCCAACCATCTCTATTTTTGGTAGATGATTAGTGCCCCGTGGGAACCAGAGTCTTCTCTGATCGAGAGCTGTTTGTTTTCTGCATGCTGCAATTATATATTACACATACACCAATGATGAGTAGCCTCATGTGTTGGGATAAATATGTTATTACAAGTTCAAATGCTTAGATACTTTTTCGATGTTTATTTGAGCTGAGCAAAACATAGTGGTTTGAGTTCACAGGTGGCTTACATAAGCCTTTTGGGGGAGAATTTCGGCTCACTGGGGTTTGTAAGCAGATGGCATATGCAAGCAATCACACTTCTCCTTGGTGGGAGGAATGGCATTCTCAGGGTAACAAAATAAGAGAGGGAGGTGCCACGTCAAGTCTGTTCTCAGAGTCTCCACCTGGGCTTGCCCTACAAGGCAAAGACACTAGGCTTACATCTGAAGGATAACATGGAATCAGAACACAGTGAAGTGCTTCTCTCAACACCTGCAGACTGGCCACCTCCATTCTCCCTCTGGGAGCCTTGGAATGAAGTTGAACCATCCCACTCTTTAGAACTGAAGTGAAATTTTGCAAGAACTTGATGAGATTATGTTCAGGAATGTTAGAGCCTGGGACTACCCAGTAGCTGTCCTCAATGTGACCCCTCTGGAGCTATAAGAAAGAAACAATTTCAAAAATGGGAATCAAAGGGCCACTTTTGTAATAGTTGGATGAGCACCCAGTTCTCCAATGTAGAGAACTCAGGAAAATCTGGGTTGAAATACCTGTAAGAAGAGTCCTCTACCTTCCAACCAGCTCCATCCATTCTCCATCTAAATCTTAGAAGGTGCATTCTGCCCAGCGTTATAGGAACTCAGAGCAGTGACTGCTCAACTATGGTGAAAAGCTAAACCAGTTTAGTGGAGGCACACAGTTTGAATGAGTGGGGGACAGAACAGAGGGAAGATAAAGAAAAAGAGAGAGAAGTAAGAAGGGAAGTGTATGGGAGGAAAGGGAAGGTAAATGTTTCTTAGCTCTCAGTGGCCACACTCACTAGCAAATGTGTCTCAATCAAAATGAAGAAAGAGTGGACACAGAATTGGCCAGAGAAGACATTTTTGTCCTCTCTCCCTACCAAAACATTGTATTTTAAAATAACCAGAGATGTCAACCAGACCTCAGGTAACCCCTTAGATATACACACACTCACAGTGGGCTGTCCTCTAAAAATATATTACAACTACTAGATGTTTTGTAAGCAGAACCTGGCACTCAGATATGCTCTAGGACGGGTCTGTCACTTGACCACTGAAACCAGACAAACACACCAAATGACCCCTGTCATTTTGGTGAACCTGGAAATAAACTTGTTTTAAAAGATAGGGGAGGGCAGAGGGAGGATTAACAAGACTTCACACTCTTACCTGGTATGTCCATTCATAGTAAATGCATATTTCAAAGGCATTCTTTTCCATCTAGATCAACATCGATCTATGCAGTGTTACACAGTACTCTTATTGCTGCAAAGATAAACAAAGGGCACTACTATGTTCAAAGAATTTTTGTCCAAGGCTCTGGCTGGGTAGCTCAGTTGGTTAGAGCATGGTCCAGATATGCCAAGGTTGCAAGTTCGATACCCAGTAAGGGCACATATAAGAAACAACCAATGAATGCACAATCAAGTAGAACAACAAATCAATATTCTCTCTCTCTCTCTCTCTCTCTCTCTCTCTCTCTCTCTCTCTCTTTATCTATCTCTCTCCCCTCCCTTCCCTCTCCCCTTTCCTCTCTCTCTTTCTAAAATCATATATAAAATTTTTAAATGTGTCCACACTCACTTCATATATACTGAAACAGTCTTGAAATATAATACTTAAATAGAAAGATCATTTGCATTTCTTTATGCTATTCCATATTCCTAGTGGCTACTACTCCAAACTTTGAACTTAAACTTGTTCTAGTTTTTTATATCCAATTTCTCCAAAGGAAATCACAAATATAATAAATAGCAATGCTGTTCATAGTTGAAATTCCATTATTTCACTGGTATCCAGTTTACCCAATGATAAAAAATACTGTAAGTAAGCATGTGCAAGCTTCTCTGTAAGTGAAGAAAACACCATGTTAAATCCTGATAATGTGGGAAGGATTCTTATCAAACCCATGAATTATTTCTTGGAAGCTGTTATAAAGAGATAATATCAATTCCAGCCATTTACTTCTACTACTTACAATTTCTTTCTAATTATCCTGTTCCTCAATAGTGAGCATACATCCTTTTAAATGTGAAGGTTGTGTTTTAGTAGAACACAAAACACCATTCAGATAAATACACATTCGCCATGGGCTGTCCATACAACAGAACCATACTATGCTTAAAAAGAAACAGAACTTTGGACTATTATACCCTGAATAAAAAGAGAAGGATGGGTAAATCCAAAAATATTGCAAAGGAATAATAAACAGATGGTTATCTGGAAAATGGGAGAGTACAATGAGAAAGATCAGAAGATTGTTTAATATTTGAGCTTCATTCCATTAATATAACAGTTATTTTACTCTTCACACCACCAGCAGAAACAAGATATTCACAAGGAACAGTTTTTAAGATTCTTTTTCTTCAAAATAGGGGCAGATAAGCTGGCTTCTACAATTGGAGGTAAACCAGAATCTAAGAAGATATTGTGGAAGTCTTGGCTGTGTTTTCAGAAGACAAAGGGGCATTCAGAAAAGGAATCATGATGAGGTGGCTAAGTGAAGGCAGATGAAACAGGAAGATAAATGTGCATCATTTACATTTCCCTTGGAATTCAGAAATATTTGAGGGGATCCTGATAAAAAAAACTTTCTACAGCAAATTTGTGTAAATTATTGAGCTTAGAGCAAAGTACACTTTCCATATTTATTTTTTCATATAGAACATTTGGAATAGAAAAAAATGCTTTAGAGAAAACCTAATCAAATCAACTGGAATTTAGTTAACAACAATACTAAGGAGATTAGTTAATAGTAATGTACCAAAGTTGGTTCATTGGTTGTGACAAACACCATACTAATTAACATAGAGGAAAATAGGGTTGGTGTATATGGGAACTCTGTACTATCTTTGCAACTTTTTTGTAAATCTAAAACTACTCTAAAATAAAATGTTTATTTAAAACCAAAAGAAAAGAAAAGAGCACTTGCCAATATATGTAAATTTTAAGCTTTGGCCTATGAGCTCAGATCAGTTCTTAGCACATATAGTAAATCTTCAATAAATGAAAGGCATTGCTATTATGAGTAAACTAGAGGCCTGGTGCATGAAATTCATGCACGGCTAGGGTCCCTAGGCCTGGCTGGCAATCAGGGTCTGGGGCCTTTCGGCTGCCGGCCAGGGCCTTCTTTCATCCCATGCCACCCGCTGTCAGCACACGTCATAGTGAGCAATCGAACTCCTGGTCTCCCAGTGGAACTCCTGAAGGGACACTTTGCATATTAGCCTTTTATATATATAGATGTGCAATAGACAAACACTTATGAGTTTCAGTAAGAGTTTTACATGATAAACAAGTTTTAGAAATATTGATTTAGTGACTGGTAGTTGGCTTGAATAAAGACAGTAGATTCTGAGAGACCATTTAGAAAACCTTTTGCCTCCCTGTACCTCAGTTTCTATACCTGTAAAATGCTGAAACTAAGTTTACCAACCTCATAGGGGTTTGTGAGAAGTAAATAAGCTATTAAATGTAAATAAATGGTAAGTTATTAAAATGCTTAGAACAGTGCTTGACATATAGAAAAAGTTCAAAAAGTATTATTTATTATTATCATCATTTTTATTATCATTGCATTATTATCCTATTGAACCTGTGGAAGGAAAGAATAAGAATGGTACTGACAAAATTGAGGGTCTAGAGAAAACAGTAATTTTGATAGAGAAAATGATCAGCTAAGAAAGAAATATCCAGTAGAGGTTAGGCAGCATGAGATGAGATTGCTTTTTTAGAAGTGATTGTTTAAATATGAGAATAAATGAGATATCTGAGACTGTATAGAAAGAAGAGAGCCAAGATCTTAGTCTTAAAAAAAATCTCAGCTGAAGGTTAGGAAAAGGTAGGGAGACTAGTGGAGAAAGATATTAAAAAGAGAGGTAAAATAAGACTCAGTTAAGAGAATAAGAATTTATAAAAGGGGAAGAGGTCAGCCATGGAAGACCTCAGAAGAGAGCAAACAAAATAAGAAAATCTAAGAAAAACAAGAAGATTCACCCATGACCCAAAACAAATAGTTCAAAATAGAGTAATAGAGAAAGAAGCCAAAGAAGAATGCATACTATTCATTCTTGCATGATATTCATGGTGCAGATTATTCTTGTCTGTCTTCCACTCCACGAATATAAGCTGCCCAAGCAGAAATTTTTGTCCAATTGGTTCATTGATGTATGTCAATGCCTGCTACACAGTAGGCATTCAATAATACACAATACACAATGAATTAAGGAATAAGGTAATTCTTGAACTAAGTAGATCACTTTACAATAGTTTATATTATAATTCAATTGTTGCATATAAGAAAATGGCTATTGTCAAAAATTACGAATACTTATTTTAGCTTTTTATCAAAATAAAAATGGCCATCTTTTCCAGCACCCCAAGACTATACTTATCTTACACAGATTTTAAACTTTGCTGTTAATTTTAGATAAACACTTATGACACTTTGGAAGTAAAATTTCTGATTTTTAACAATATTTGGAATCTTGGGTTGGTGGGAATAAAAGTATGCCAATGTCAAATCTTGTTTGAAAATTGGGGATTATCAATATTCTTTATAATTTTAATGAAAAAAATATTTTATAGGAGCAAAGTCAACATGGTCATTTCATAGAAGTGAAATATAAAATAAATGCAAATAGGAAGAATACAAAGCAAAACCATCAGATGTTAGGAATAAGAGATATCAGAATCCATAATAAATATAAATGAACTAAAAAGCCTTCTTTAAAGCACCAAATACTCAGGTTGAATAAACAAAAAAGAAAAATCTATAAGTGCTGTCTTTTTTGGGACATACTTAAAACATGGAAGGATTAGAAGTAAAGAGAAATGTAAAAATATATCAGAAATAAAAATAAAACAAGCTTCACAACAATATATCAGTTAGTATCTGGCAGTGAATATTTGGCATATTCAGCTTAGTAATTTGAAGAGAGTTTAATAAAAGGAATTATCTATAAAACATGGGCAGGGATTAGGAAAAACTTTAGCATTACTTATATCAGGAAATTGTTATCACCCCTTGGTCTGAGTAGGTAGAGGGAGGTTGCTATTACTGGAACCCAGAGGCTGTAAGTAGAGGACTATCTGAC
This sequence comes from Cnephaeus nilssonii, assembly GCF_951640355.1. Classification (NCBI taxonomy): domain Eukaryota; kingdom Metazoa; phylum Chordata; class Mammalia; order Chiroptera; family Vespertilionidae; genus Cnephaeus; species Cnephaeus nilssonii. The sequence continues at coordinate 27,176,387 of NC_137075.1, read as the reverse complement.
AGGTCAAAATCTATAGTCACATGATAACTCCACAGAGGAGGTGCCTGTGGAATAGGTATCCCAATTTCATTCTCTCCCCGCCCTGGGAGGTCCTGCCAGTGCTCCCCATTAGCCTAACCCAACTAGAAGCTAGGGGAGAAGGGCACCTCTTTTCTATTCTGTTTTTCAATTACAGTTCATGTTCAATACAAGGGCATCCCTTGATGTGTATGGTCCATACAAATCAGCATCCAGAGGCAGAGCAGAAAAGAAAAGGTGCAGAGTGGATGTGGGAGGGCAGTATAAGATTTCCAGCACAAATTGTCATAAAAGTAGAATTCAACTCAAAATCATTAACTGAAGAAAAGTGGGGGTGGATATTTTGAAAGGTCAAAATTTCAAAGATACAAAATCAGGAGTGTTTATGCACCAATAGATGAATCACTAAAATATATAAAGTAAAAAAATATCAACAGTGTAAGAATAATTTGATAAAACTCTGACTATGAAGTGACATAGCTTAAAATTTGACACGATCAGAACTAAAAACTGATTAACAAATGTGCAAAGTAAACATATACAGGGAGCTTTGTACCTGAGAAACACATTTATTTCTAACAACTCAGTAAAATTAATCATCCACTCAGAAACAAAATAAGCCTCAGAAATTTTCAAAACAGAACATTTACAGAAAACATTCTCTTACCACAATTAAATAACTAGAATTTACTAAGCACTAATTTTGCATCCTTACTTAATTCACATACTGCTTACTATAAAGGAAATATTATCTTCTAAAACTGAAGGAAAAACATACTGAATTTAAAATGCTGTGGCAAACCCTGGCCAGTGTGGCTCCAATGGTTGGAGCATTCTCCCATACACCAAAATGTTGCTGGTATTGATTCCTGGTCAGGGCACATACCCAGATTTTGGGTTCAATCCCCAGTCCCAGTAAGGTTGAATGCGGGACACAACTGATTGTTGTTTTGCTCTCACATCATCAATGTCTCTCTCTCTCTCTCTCTCTCTCCGCCACCCCCCCTTCACATTTCCTATCTCTCAAAAAATAAAGAAAGAAAAGAAAAGAAAGGAAGGGAAGGGAAGGGAAGGGAAGGGAAGGGAAGGGAAGGGAAGGGAAGGGAAGGGAAGGGAAGGGAAGAGAAGAGAAGAGAAGAGAAGAGAAGAGAAGAGAAGAGAAGAGAAGAGAAGAGAAGAGAAGAGAAGAGAAAAGAAAAGAAAAGAAAAGAAAAGAAAAGAAAAGAAAAGAAAAGAAAAGAAAAGAAAAGAAAAGAAAAGAAAAGAAAATACACATCCTTGGGTGAGCATTAAAGATAAATAAAGCTAAGTGAAATGAAGTAAGTCAGTCAGGAAACGCTAAGAACCATATGCTTTCACTCATATGTAGGATATAAAACTGAAACTCATGAACACAAACAGCAGTGTGGTGGTTGCCAGGGGGAAGGGGTGGGGTAAGGAGGGCGTCCTAATAGAAGGTGACAGGAGAAGATTTGACTTTGGGTGGTGGGCTCACGGTATAATATACAGAACTTGTTAAAATAGAAACCCACACCTGAAACCTGTATGTTCATGTTGCCCAATGTAACCCCAATCGCTTTAATAAATAAATATTTAAAAATAAAAATAAATAAATAAAATGCTGTGGAGGTAGTAAATAAAATCAAATATGAGCTACATAGATTCTTATAGCAGAATGAATTGATAAAGGTGATGAGGGCTAAAAAGGAAGATAGCACCAGAAGATAACATAAATAAATATACAGAGAATACAAGCATCTGTCTATATATATGTTGATATATATACATATGTATTCAGAAAAAAAATGAAGCAGAACAGAAGGGAGAATCAAAGGGGGAAAAAAAAGAATTTCTCTATAGACTTGATTGCTGAAATTAAAAGAGCCCATTTGGTACCATGCAATATGAAAGGAGAAACATGACTAAACACATCTTGTGAAAATTTATTTCTATTTCAAAGGTTGTTAGCCACGGGTCTGAAGCTGTAATCATAAAGATACCTAACATTTAAACAAATGGGAAATATCTCAACTGAAAGGAAAACTTAAAAGTTCCCCTCTACCCTTCTCTGGGCAAACCCAACTATGCATTGAGATCATGGCTTTTTTGAGGTCCTTAGCAATTACTTATTTTTAATAAGAGATCTACTTTTTATCCTCTCCCAAGGATATGCTTGTTAATGAGAGAGAGAGAGAGAGAGAGAGAGAGAGAGAGAGAGAGAGAGAGAGAGAGAGAGAAACATCAATGTGAGAGAGAAACATGGATTGGTTGCCTCCCATATGCGCCCCACCAGGGATTGAACCTGAAACCTTTTGGTATATGGACAATGCTCCAACCAGCTGGGCCACCCGGTCAGGGCCCTGTCGATCACTTTTAAGCACCACTGTCAAGGGCTATAATCAGAATCACTTGAGGTCCATTACTATCCCACCTCTATATATCTATTAGATATCTTTCAAAATGCAGTGATACTGCAATTGATGACTTGAATATTCTTTTACAATGTTATATTTGGGGACAAATTTCAGAACAATGAACCTGTTTATGATTTTTAAAAACTATGTATTTGTGTGTGTGCATGTATGCAAATAAACACAATGAAACCAGGGTTACCTGAAGGATATTCAAAACTTCGTGAAGATCCCAGCTACTGAGCTGAAGAACATTCCCAGCCTCATCTAGGACAATAGGTACAGATCTACATGTCCTGCAATAAGCCAACACCATATGCTTAAGTGAAAAAGTCCAAATGTACAAGCACCTGTATTCAAGCCTGGGTAACTTAGCCTAAGGCTGTTTCACTGCTTAGATCAATTAAGTGGAAAATAGTTAAAAGATCACCACATTCTCCAGTCATGTTTCCTCACTGAAGTTCACTGTAGTAACTTCAGTAATAAATACATGTCTTTAAAATTTCAAAATTTTTGTTGCAGCATTTTTGCTATGTCCATACATTTGTGGTTCAATCAGCAGTAGCAATTGCTCTGGTTTCCTGTGGTTCCCTAGATAGCCCACTGTGTTGAGAGAGTTGTTATTACTGAGTTCCTGCAGTTCACATAGCTACCTAGAAAGTGATACATGTAAACAATCACATCTTATTCACCTTGAACACATTCATAAAAACAGCATTTGCCTGCTACTTAGTCTACTTTTAGGATATTGTATTTTAGTTTTGCTATCAATGCATTTACTGTTATTGAATGTCTCACTCACTGTTCTATTAAGCTCCTTAAAGACAGACAAGGATCAAATTGCATTTACTGCTCTACCCTTTGTACCTAACATCTTTCTACCTCTCTGGCATTGAAAATAGCAAATAAATATTTCATGGGTGAATGAAATGATGTAGGTGGATGCATTGGTGAATGGATGGGTAATCAATTAGATGTCTATATCTACAACTGTCAGCTTTGTTTCAATAGAAAGAACTTTGTGTATAGGATTTCTAGAAATATCTATATTAATAAAAGGATAATATGCTAATTAGACTGGGAGACTGGCCAGGGAGGGCAGTTGGGGGCCATGAGACCAGCTGGGGAGGGCAGTTGGGGGAAAGAAGGATGGTGGGGAGGGAAGTTGGGGGCGAGCAGGCCGGCAGACAGAATGGTTAGGGGCGATTGGGCAGGCAGGCAGGTGAGCAATTAGGAGCCAGCAGTCCCGGATTGTGAGAGGGATGTCTGATAGTTGGACATTCCCCAAAGGGTCCCAGATTAGAGAGGGTGCAGGGCGGGCTGAGGGACACCCCCCCCCATGCACGAATTTCGTGCACCGGGCCACTAGTAGTATATAATCCTTGCTAATTGTTAAGCATTGTCCTTGACTTGACTGTGTTGATATAAGAAAATAGTTTTAATATCTTCCCACCCACTCCCAAAATAAGGTTAATCCAAGTGATTAACAGATAACCTCATTTACAAAATATACCGTATATTTCAATTTTTCTGCTCAACCATTTTCATTGGTTGTTGAAATTTCTCTTTTCTCAATTTTCCTAAAGATTTTTTCTCAATTTTTTCTAACAAGGGTCATCAAATAATACTAATATTTTATTTTTAAAGGTGCTCTAAAATATATTTTAGAACTCCTCTAACCAACATTTCCATTAAGAGATAGAGCTTTCCCCCTGGCCAGCCGGTGTGGCTCAATTGACTGGGCATTGTCCTGTGCACCAAAAGTTTGCCAGTTCAATTCCGGGTCCACATGCCCAGGTTGAGGGCACGATCCCCAGTAGGGGGTATGCAGGAGGCAGTCAATTGAAATCTCACATTGATGTTTCTCTCTCTTTCTCCCTCTCCCTTCCTCTCTCTCTAAAAATCAATTTTAAAAAGAGAGAGATAGAGCTTTCTATAATGTCTTCATTTAACCAACTCCAGATTGACAATCTCTATAAAGTAATAGAGAAAATCTTCCTCTAGAGCCTGTCACTCTCAAGAAGCCTTTACCAAAAACTTAAAATCAGTTTCACTTAATTTCTGTACCATCGGCCCAGCTGTAGGTTAATCATCCTATGACAGCTGTTGCTCACTGAATTAAGGCAAAATGACATTAGTGAACAAAATTGAGCAAGCAAATCATATATATCCCAGAATGGAACAGGTTATTTTCATGGTGTTCTCAATCTTAGCAAATAGAGGAGCAGTTACATTAAAATTTTCACATTTAAAAATTTAATTCTGCCTACTTCCCTGTTTTCTTTTGTTCGATTGGTTTCAAATTGCCATTAAAAAAAATAACTAAAGGAATAATAAGGAGGAAAGTCTGCATGTAAACTCAGACCTGTGAAATTAGGCTCACTGTCTATTGAGTATAAGCTACACCTGTTACATTTTGCCACTGGAACAGGATAAGCATTGTAACTAAATGGATTATGCTGCATTTTACTAGAAACAAATTACCCAATACCACCATTTATGAGTTTAGATTTCCTGTAAGAAAATAGTGCAGGAAAAAAAGAGGGATTATTTCATATCTTTGAAGGGTGTTTTATCACACTGTGCAATTGCATGCAATTTAACACCTAAACTGCTTAAAGTGCAAATGATATCAACTAGTCCACCCTAAGGGCCTGGTAATAGTTCTGCGTTTTTGCTGCTAGAGCTGGTTTTGTCAGCACTTCCATTATAAGCCTGGTCTTTCAGGATTTCTTTCCCACTCAACCATGAAAATTTGCTGTAGTTTACAACTTGGCATAGCAGGTTTTAGCTTAACAGCTCCTATTTTTCTTTCAGCTATTTATTCCCAAAAGAAGTCAGCTGGCCATCTCTTTGGCTTGTAAAGAAGAAAAAGAGAATTTGTGCTATAAATTATTGAAAATACATTTCAAATTAATACTTAATTCATCAAGAGTTTTATTTAATCTCATTGGTGCTAAGGTAGCTTTTCCCTTCCAGTTCATTATGCACAAGAGCCTCCTAAAATATTGAGGGACAATCATTTCTTTTCAAAGTAACTCCTGCCTGGCAAGTTTTTATCAGTCTATATATACGGGGCCTAGAGAGAAGAAATAAGAAAATATTTTACATATGGTCACATAAATTTCAAAAGGATTGTTATGGATAGGAACAGAAGACATTATAATTACATCTAGTTAGTTGCTTCCTGGAGCCACACACACCCACAGAAAAAAGTGCTTATAGCCTTAGGACATTGGGACCAAGTTGTCCAGATATAGATACTCCAACTTTTCTGACTTCTCTCACCCCTCCTATGGGTAACGACTGTTCTCGTAAGTGCCTTTCTCTCCTCTAATCACAAGAAATATTTTTTCATCCATAATATCTAGGTTTCATGGAGAAAAATATACATTGAGGTTTTTTGTTTGTTTGTTTTTATTTTTTTTAATATTTATTTTTTATTTTTATTCATTTATTTACTAGAGGCCCGGTGCACAAAATTTGTGCACGGGGTGGTGGGGGGAATCCCCCTCAGCCCAGCCTGTACCCTCTCCAATCCAGGACCCCTTGGGGGAGGTCCGACTGCTAGTTTAGGCCCCATTCACAGGGCAGCAGCAGTTAGACATCCCTCTCGCAATCTGGGACTGCTGGCTCCTAACTGCTTGCCTGCCTGCTGGCCTAATAGCTATCTAACTGCTCCCCTGATGGCCCCCAACTGCCCTGCCCTGCTGGCCTGATTGCCACTAACCACCTCTGCCTCAGCCCCCACCACCGTGGCTTTGTCTGGAAGGAAGTTGGATGTCCAGAAGATGTCTGGTCACCTAGTCTAATTAGCATATTACCCTTTTATTAGTATGGATGGTTACTGAGCAGTCCATTCTGGGGAACATGGGGAAACGGCCTTATGACTCAGAGACCAGGGCCTCAACAGGAAGCTGGGAGATCTGGTCTCACTCAGCAGAGGATGGGCCTGGGATCATGGGTGAGGCCTGGACTGTGTTTAGCTCCGAGGAGCCTCCCTTCTCCAGGCACCACTTGCTCAGTGGCCTCCCACACACACCCTGACATGGGTTCAAACACGCAACCTTTCAATGTACAGGACGAAGCTCCAACCAATGAAGCCACCTGGCCAGGGCAGTTATTCTTAGCTTTTATTTTATTTTTATTTTTTACGCTTTTTTATTAAATTTTTATTGTTGAAAGGTTTACATAGGTCCCCTTTCCCCCCATTAATCTTTTCCAGCCTACAACCCCCTCTAGGCCCTCACCACCCCATTGTCTGTGTCCAGGGATGATGCATATATGTACACAGACCATTGGTTGATCTCTTCCCACCCACCCACCCTCTCCCGCTTTCCCTCTGAGGTTCCACAGTCTATTCATGCATCTGTGTCTCTTTTTGTTCATCAGTGTATTTGGCTCATTAGGTGTTAAAAGTGCTCTGGTTGTGATCACTTGGATTTTCTAAAGATGCAGCCATATCATGTACCAATCTTTTTTCTTTTTCCAAATTTACTTGTGGACACATTGGGAATATAGATACCAGAAACAGAAGTCTGTGAATAAGTTGGGAATAGGATGCGTTTTCTTTTGTGACATTGTGTACATGATCCTGTGCTCCCGCCGTGTTGAGAACACTGAGTACTCTGGCTGCAGGGAAGCTCTCATTGGCAACTCATCCACATAGAGCCATAGCCTCCCTCTCCATCAGCCGCAGCTCCCAGGACAGACGCATGCACCCCTCAGCAGAGGTGGGGGCACTTGGCCACCTCCTGCAGGCTTGCCCCCTATCATCACCCGGTGGGGCCCACCTTCTGCATATCACCCTCTTGTTCCTACTCCCAGGCCAGTCCATGCACTTCCTCTCAACCAGCCCCCTCTCTTCTCCCATCATGTCCGGAGCCCCAGGTGCTGTCCCTGCGAGGTCTGTGACACTCCCTACCAAACCATTTCATCTTATTCTTTCATGGTGTCCAGTGTTTTTTCTGCCTTGTTAACTTGGTTTGAATCTGAATGGAAATGGCTCCATCTTCTATTCCATTTGTGTCCTTTCCACCCCTAAGTAAATGCCGTGTCCTTAGTATGTGGCTATGAGATGTCTCTGTGACTGAGCTAGGAAACCTTTCATGTTTCTCTTTCCTTTTCTTTCATCTCAGGATAACTGTGGTTTGTGTGGGACCAAAGGCTCTGGGAATACAATGCTGAGCCCTCTGAACTCATTTTATTCTTTATTGTATTATTTAATTCCTGGGGTTGAATTAAACATGAAAATAGAAGAAAATATACCCTTAGATATACAATCTGAGTTATTACCCGGAGATTTCTGTGGGAGCTGACACGGAGTTATGAGACCCATGTGTTTATTGGTCCGTTTCCTCACCTATGGAACGAAGGTTGAACCTGCTCCTCGGATCCTTTGGAGGTTGGATATGATGAATCCAGAGGGATTAACTGGCGGCTCGGAGAGTAAGATCAGAAGTCAACAGACACTTGTTTCCTTAACCTGGACAGAGTTAGAAAAACACAACTCTTTATCCTAACACCTGGAAGGGCTATGCCTGTGGGAGGAGGTGCAGGGAACCGGGGCTTCCCCCTTGCTGCTGCCCCGCCCTCCCTCCCTCCATCCCTGCACTGGCCCAGCCGCCATCAGGGAACCGCCCATCTCTCAGGGAGGAGCATGCGCAGTTTGTTGCAGACACTGAAGCAGCCGGGGAGTAGGGAGGTGGTGGTTTTCCCCCCTTGAGGAGGCGCTGAAGTCCTTGTTGAAGTCTCTGCTCTGGAGCCTCTCACAGCTGTGAGTCCTCGTCCAGGAAGGCTGTGCAGTGGAGGCTCCACGTGCCTTTCAGAAGAATGTCAGCTGGGGGAGGGAGCAGGATTCCCTTGCGCCCGCTCGCCAATCCCCAGTCCCGCTTCGCTGCCACACAGCCCGGTTCCCTGTGGCTCTCCATTGGCCATCCAGCCTGATGGGAGCCTGTGGGCCAGGGGTGGGGCAAGTGGACGGGAGGGACCAAGAGGTGCTCCATGCACTTCCTGGTTACCGGTAGGCCTTTCTGGTTGTGATGACCCTAGGCTTTTGGCCTGGAGCCGGAGTGGACACCCGGCTCCCCACCTTCGTTGGCAGGGGAGCCGGGTGTCCGCGGCAGCCCCCCTCAGCAGATAGGCCACCCCAAGTCCCGCCCCCCAGCCTCCCACCGCCCAATCGTGGGCGTAGCGGAGTGATGGTTATTTGCATATTACTCTATTATTAGATAGGATTTGTTTGTGTTTTTATTTATTTTTGGTTAATTCTCATTCGAGGATATTTTTCCATTGATTTTTAGCAAGAGTGGAAGAGAGAGGGAAAGTCAGAGAGAAACAGCGATGTGAGAGATGTGAGAGAAACACACCGATCGGTTGCCTCCTGCACAAGCCCTGACCAGGGCCAGGACCAGGGAGGAGCCTGCAACCAAGGTACGTGCCTCTGACTGGAATCGAACCCAGGACTCTTCGATCCACAAGCTGACTCTCTATCCACTGACCCAAACCGGCTAGGGCTGTTTGTTTGTTTTTAATGACAACCTAAAATATAACTACACATTCAGTGTCTCAAGACTCTGGCTGCAGGTGAACAGTTCTTTCTTTCTCTGGTGTGAGCAGCATCACCTCCCCTCATATCTCCTCAAAGACTTCATTCCCTTTATTATTCTGTTACATGCTAGTATCCCAAAGCCTTTTTCTTTTCTAGCTTCTTCCTATAAATTTATTAAACTAATTCCATCTTGAAAAAAAAATGTTAAATGTCCCCCTTGAGCCTCTATAATCTTAAAGAAAATGTTCTATTAATTTAAAATATTGTACACAAACATATTTGTACCTTTAATCCATCCAGAATTTTTATTTAAATATGCAGTGAAGCAGGGATGTAGGTTCATTTTATCCAGATGGTTGCTAATTCTTCCTGAGCCATTTACTTTCCCTATAGACTTGGAATTCTATTTACCTGTTTATTTATTTAGACCCATGGTCGGCAAACTGTGGCTCGCGAGCCACATGCGGCTCTTTGGCCCCTTGAGTGTGGCTCTTCCACAAAATACCACGGCCTGGGCAAGTCTATTTTGAAGAAGTGCCGTTAGAAGAAGTTTAAGTTTAAAAAATTTGGCTCTCCAAAGAAATTTCAATCGTTGTACTGTTGATATTTGGCTCTGTTGACTAATGAGTTTGCCGACCACTGATTTAGACCAATCTAAATGCCTTTCAGTACAATGTTCAAGTTACACACACACACCCCTATTATGTGTATGTATACAGAGAAATTAATTATATATATTAGAGGCCTGGTGCATGAAATTCGTGCACGGGGGTGGGGGGAGGGTCCCTCAGCCCGGCCTGCACCCTCTCCAATCTGGGACCAATCGGGCCTAAACCAGCAGTCGGACATCCCTCTTACAATCCAGGACTGCTGGCTCCTAACTGCTCACTTGCCTGCCTGCCTGATTGCCCCTAACTCCCTCTGCTTGCCTGTCTGATTGCCCCTAACTGCTTCTGCCTGCCAGCCTGATCACCCCCAAGTGCCTCTCCTGCCAGCCTGATCGCCAACAACTGCCCTCCCCTGCCACAACCCACCTCCTCCTCCGGGACCTGTCTCCTTTGCGCCACATGGAGCTGTGGGACCCCCCAGGCCTCACCACGTGGAGCAGCCACCGGGCCCTGCCTCCGCTGTGCGCATGGCCATCTTGTGGCGGACATCTTGTGATGATGTCTCATGTGAGGGCGCGAGGACCACCTACACTTTTATTAGATATCATGTCATTCTTACAAAATTATAGTGTTTAATATGAGGGTGATTGGAATATTTGCTTACACTTTATTTTCTAGCTAGTTTTCATGAATATAAACAAAAAAGCTATTGAGATTTGTATATTTATTTGTATCCTTCAAATTTATAAAATTCACTTCTGCAAATTCTGTCACAGGTTCACAATAAATTTTATATCGTTTATATCAACTAAATAATTTAGTATGGTTTATTTCCTCCTGATAATTATCCCACCTTTTAGTTTTAATGTTATTGTACTTGCTGTAACCCCCAGGAATAGTAAATAACTAGAGGCTCCATGCACGAATTTGTGCACATTAAAATAAATATTTTAATATTCCTATTCGCCCTTTCTCCATAATAGAAGTGTCAACCAAATTCACAATCGACAATGACAGATGGAAAGACACACATGTGATTGGCTCCAGAAAGAGCTTTATATGTATACATAAACTTACTTAATTAGACCTGCTTTCTGATTTAGCTAAACTTTTTCCAGTCCAGTGAAGCACCCCAACTTCTCTTTCAGGTAATTATCAGCAACACAGCAGTAAATATCAACATGAGGCAGATTATTATTATAGATCATGCAGGGAGAACAAAAGGTGAAATATTTAACTATAGCAGTGTTTGACTATATTCTGCACAGTGATAAAACCTGAAGTCATCTTCAAGTTCCACCATTTCTTACTTCTTTTCAGTCGGGTCAAGTTTCTAAACTTTCTAAATCTCCATTTTCCGGCTAATGAAAAGAAAATAAGATTCTACTAAGTCTCCTATCTACCTATTCTAGGACTTCTGTGAGGATCAACTGAGATGAGGCACGGGAAAACACTTCACAAACATTTGGTTAAAGTGTAAAATGTTTGCACCTGGCTATAAAGCAAGTCGTGTTCCTGGGCTGAAGAAACTCCAAGGAGGCTAGTCACTAGGGAGAGGAAGCCGGGTGTTGCTACGTGATGTCATTACCCATGACACCATTACCCGGCACCCACAGCCACCGTTTCCAGGCTGGGCTGGGCTGAGAGCCACATTTTGCACCATGGGGTCTCAGTGGCATCAGCTGCAATTTGGTGGGGGGGTTCCTCCAGGGTTGTGGCGAGGCCTGTGTCCCACTTGGGGGAAGCCTAGTGTTGCTTTGTCAGTGCCAGGTCCGTGGTGCCATTTCTCTGTAAATGGCCAGTGCGCGTCACGGCAGCTCCTGCATTGAGTGTCTGCCCCCTGGTGGTCAGTGTGCATCATAGCAACCGGACAGACTGTCGGACACTTAGCAAATTAGCCTTTTACATATATAGATAGTGAATATCCTGTCTTGATACAAACTAAAAAAGGAAAATATTTAGTATTTCAGCATTTGGTATGGTTTCATATGTTAAATGTTTCTGATAAATATTTTATAAACATGTAGGGTATATTTATTATTCCATTTTTCCTATAATAAATTTATTGAAAATGACTGATTTTTGTCAAGTACTTTCTGGGATCATATAATAAGCATATGTTTTTTCTTTTCTATCATTTTATTGATAATGATAATAGCTAGCGCTTTTGTAATTCTCACTATGAGCCAGGTATAATTCAACAATTTATATTTATGAACTCATTGAGGTATGTCATATCATTACCCCCAATTTTAAAATGAGGAAGCTAACACATAAAGCGGTCACATAGCTTTAAGTGGAATATTGAGGATTCACACCCAGGCATCTAGATGCAGAGCCCATACTTTAAACCACCATAACTTCTTCTGAGCTCATGTTGGTCTAGTTCCTAAAATTTAGCAACCCTTGAATAACTGGAACAAACCATATTTTATCATTATGTTTCACTAATAAAATAAATAACTTCATATCATACAGAATATAATTATATAATTTACATTTTTATTCTATATAAATAAATGAGATTGGTCAGTAAATTTTGTGTGGAAGAGAAAATGTATGAGAGTTTACTATTAGTTATTTCTTACTTTTTCTAAAATGAATTGGAAAGCTCATCATCTTTTCTTTAAATTATTTTAGAGAAGGAGGAAGGAAGAGAGAGGGAGAGAGAGAAACATTGATATTGGTGTGAGAGAGAGACATTGATCTGTTGCCTCCTCAGTGAGCCCCAACAGGGAGTTAGAACCTGAAACCTAGGTATGTGCTCTGGCCAGGAATAGAACTGGAGAACTTCCTGTGCGTGGAATGACACTTCAGCCAACTAAGCCATACCATCCAGGGCTTTCTCTATGCTCAGAAATAGTTTAAACAACATAGGATGTACTGGTTCTCTGGAAGTGAAATATAATGTGCATATAAAATTATTTTGACCTGTAGCTTATTAATGTTGTATCTTTGACCACGTTATTAATTTCTCCCTAAGTTACTGTTCTGTTCTAAATTATTGGTGTGTATTTATATTTTTGTATAACACTGATAATATATTTATCATAATTACATTCATTATTCATTTATAACATAATTTTACTTTCTTTTATTTTATTCATGCCAGGGATTTATACATTTTATTCAACTGTTTGAGGTAGAAACTTTTGGTTTAGTCATCAGTTCTACTTTTTTTCCTATTTACTATTTAATCTTTAATCTTTTTCTTTATTGAGGTAAGCACACTGAACTTGACATTAGGCCTTTTGATGAATTTTTAAGTGCACAATACAGTATTGCTAATGATAGGCACAATGTTGCACAGCAGGTCTCTGGAATTCATCCTTCTTTATATGTTTATACTAGTGGCCCAGTGCATGAATTTGTGCACAGGTGGGGTCCCTTGGCCTGGCTGGTGATCGAGGCTGATTGGGGCTGTCTTGCCCAATCCCAATCAGGGCCCATTGGGGTCCATTGGGGCCAGACGGCCTTGGGGAGGGACCACGGGAGGTTGGCCAGCCGTGGGAGGTTGGCTGTGGGAGCACACTGACCACCAGGGGGCAGCTCTTGTATTGATCATTTGTCCCCTAGTGGTCAGTGTGCCTCATAGTGACCAGTCAACTGGTTGTTTGGTCATTCAGTTGTTTGGTCACTTAGGCTTTTATATATATAGATGCCTTTTTTTGTTGCTTTTCATTTTTTTCTATTTGTTCAATGCTTATTTAATAATAAATCATATAAAACCATAAATCTTAACTGCAGCCTCAACTAGTTGTTTGGTCATTCAGTTGTTTGGTCACTTAGGCTTTTATATATATAGATGCCTTTTTTGTTGCTTTTCATCTTTTTCTATTTGTTCAATGCTTATTTAATAATAAATCATATAAAACCATAAATCTTAACTGCAGCTTCCACTGTGGTCATATGTTTTGACATATTCACATTTATTTTATTAAACTGCAAATCATTTGCTTAAATTTTGATTGGCTTTTTAGTCCATGTGTTATTTAGAATAGTTTTTTCCTCAAGTGCCTAATTCTTTTGTGTCTTTTTATTCTTGATTTCTTGTTTTATTTAATCATGTATGTCAAATATTCTGTAAGACATATATTTTAAGGATTATAATTTATGTTTATTTGTAACCTTTCTAATGGAAGTTTCTTTTCTCTCACAAATGTTTTGGAAAACAATATGCATTCTCCCACTGAGAATACATATTCTACTCTCTTTCTCTTGTCTGTTTCTCTCTGTATGTATGTATTTTGGGATAGAATTAAGATTTTTATTTTAAACAAGTCAGTTATATAATTAATATTTCTAGTTCATATGGGTTATTAATTTTCTTTATAAAAATTATAGGTATGCTACTGCTAGATTAGAAGATGAAGGTTCATGTTATACCTTTTATTTAGTTTGAATTTAACTTACATAGATAAATTAGATAAATAGGTAAGTGAGGATTTAAATGTATTTGTTTTAAAAAATGAAAGTAACCACTGTAAAAACAAATTGCATAGTAGAACTTTCAAATATCCAGAAAAAAGGAAAAATTCAAAACACATCTTTATCAATTTAGCAAAAGCAAAGAAAGGGACAAGAGTATGCAGTGATATGAAAAGACCAGCAGAGAAACATCATGAAATGATAACAAAATGGGGGGCAGGAAGATGATAGAAATAAACAATTCAATTACCTTGAGGGTATTAGGTTAAATGAAGCAAGCCAGTCAGAGAAAGACAAATGCCACATGATTTTACTTATATGTGGAATTTAATGGTAAAACAAACAAATAAAATAGAAACAGACTCATAGATACAGGGAATAGACTGCCAGCTATCAAAAGGGGAGGGGTGAAGGGACTGGGTGAAAAGGGAGGGGATTAAGCAGTACAAATTGGTAGTTATAGAATAGCCACAGAGGTATAGATTACAACCTAGGAAATATAATCCTATATAATAAAGAGGTAATATGTAAATTGACCAACACTCCAACGCACAAGATGGCCACCCCCATGTGGTCAAAGATGGCTGCCCCCATGTGGACACAAGATGGCCGCCACAAGAGGGCCAGCAGGGGACAGCAGTTGTGGGCGATCAGGCCAGCAGGGGAGGGCATTTGGGAGGGATCAGGCCTGTAAGGGAGGGCAGCTGGGGGGGACCAGGCCTGCAGGGGAGGGCAGTTGGGGGGGGGACCAGGCCTGCAGGGGAGAGCAGTTAGGGGTGACCGGGCCGGCAGGGGAGGGCAGTTGGGGTGACCGGGCCCGCAGGGGAGGACAGTTATGGGCAACCAGGCCAGCAGCGGAGGGCAGTTAGGGCAATCAGGCCAGCAGGGGAAGGCAGTTAGGGGCAACCAGGCCTGCAGGGGAGGGCAGTTAGGGGCAATCAGGCTGGCAGGGGAGCAGTTAGTTGTTGATCAGGCTGGCAGGGGAGTGGTTAGGGGCAATCAGGAAGGCAGGCAGGTGAGTGGTTGGGAGCCAGCAGTCCTGGATTGTGAGAAGGATGTCCGACTGCCTGTTTAGGCCCGAACGGGCAGTCGGACATCCCTCTAGGGATCCCAGATTGGAGAGGGTGTAGGCTGGGCTGAGGGACACACACACACCCCTTGCACAGATTTCGTGCACCGGGCCTCTAGTCAATAATAATGAAATTGGGCCAGGTGAGTACTTGAAGCATCAGAGGAGCCACTCTGTAAAATACTTGTTTTTCTAATCCTTTGCTGCACATCTGAAACTAATACAGAATAATACTGAAGGTAAACTCTAACTAAAAAATAAAAAATTCAATTACCTTAACTAATATGAATTGATTAAATTCCTATATTCAAAAACAAAGATTGTTGAATTAAGTTAAAAGACAAAATGGAGGATTTTTCTGTGTACAAGAGCCACACCTGGAACAAAATGGCAAAAAGGACATCAAGCCATGTTGCTTATCAACCTTTACATTTTCAGTGTTCATTCCCATTATGGCCCCGCTGAAATTGTCAACCACCGTCTCCCTCCACTCTGACTGACTACTAACGCAGCTCCTGAAGTGGGCTCCTCACCTACACATCTGCTGCCTCCAATCAATACCTCCATGTTACAGCTTGAGTGACTTTTCTAAAGTGAACTCAGTTTCTCCCCCCAGCCTCTAGCTCCATCACCCAAAGCTGCCCTGTGAATCTTTTTTTTTTTTAATATATTTTATTGATTTATTACAGTGAGGAAGAGAGAGGGATAGAAAGTTAGAAACATCGATGAGAGAGAAACACCAATCAGCTGCCTCTTGCACACCCCCTACTGAGGATGTGCCCGCAACCAAGGTACATGCCCTTGACCGGAATTGAACCTGGGACCTTTCAGTCCGCAGGCTGACGCTCCATCCACTGAGCCAAACCGGTTTCGGCTGCCCTGTGAATCTTTTCCTTTAACTACACCAGACTAGGGCTCTTAAAGTTCTCTAAATGCGCTGTACATACCATGTCTCTGAGCTTTATTTTTCAGCAGCAGCTCCATAAAAGCAGAGATTGTGACTGTGTAGGCTCCCAATAAAGATTTGTCAGTGAATAATAAATTGTGCAAGTGAATGAATACAGAAGGGGATTGGTAAATGGATAAAAAAAAAATAGTATTCTCTCTTTTTGGAGTTCCAGCCTCATTTGCCTGTCCAACTCCTCCACTTATTTTTCAAGATTTATCTGAGAAGCTTATGAGAGTGCATGACATACTAACTTATTTTATGTGACAGATAGAATAGCTTCTTTTATAAAGAAATCTACATAAACTGAAAGTAATGCTTCGTGTCTTACCTAAAAATAACGCCCTTTAATCAATCAATATACAACCATTGATATGAGAATTGTGTATGGTAAATAGATAGACGGTGTGACCTGGAATTAACATTCATATGTTTCTCTGCCCTTTATCCCCTTTCTACTTTTCATCCAAGGATCCCAGTCCTTTCCTTCTTTTTTATCCACTCAATTCTGGAATATTTTTTGTTCAGTGACAAGGGATTCTCTTGCCTTCTAATAAGAAGTCAAGAGTTCAGCTTTCCGGAGCTCTGGATAATGAGTTAGAATCCCCAGAGACGACTGGCACAGAGAAGAGAGTAGCCTCCGCCCCTTCACCTACACTTTCTCTGAACTGATCAGACCTCAGAGAGAAGGACACACAGAGAGAGGAGGGGCAGGGACAGACTCTCTTGGCCTCAGTTTCTTTATGTACAAAATGAGGGTCTCAGGTATGATGATCCTGAAAACAGCTGGTATATCATCCATCAGACAAATATTTTGTGCCAGTTCATCCCAATTTTATGCTAGATATATAAAAAATTAATAGTTATTTCTTTTGCATAACTCTTTTTGCCAAGTCTTCCTGCCAGGGCTCAGGAAGGGAGGGGCCTGGTTTTAAAGGAAACCCACTGTGGGAGCCAGGGTAATGAATGCAATCTTCAGTCTGTCACTTGATTATACAAGGAAGGAGGGCCTACGGCAGACCAAGACTGACCCATCTGTGTACACTCTTTCCTGGACAAAATAACTTTGCCTCCCAGGCTAAAGGACTGTTCCTGGCATCAAAAACCTGACCAGTTTCCATGCATGTTATTTGGTTGTTCTCAATTTTGAAATAGTTCAATATTGTGGTGTGCCATAATTAATTGTGAGGAGTGCCTCAAGTAATGTATTATGAATAATAAAGTATAATTACCTTTCTAAATAAATTAAAGAAGACTCAACGTTACTCCTGTCTATAATATCACTCTCACCAACTTGTAGTCCAATCTTTCCTGGAATGACAAAGATGAAATTAGAGCAAGAGCATGCAATACATTAAGTATGGATTCTGCATGTAAACATCACCTCTTATGTCTGCTTTAGGAAAGGTATTGTTTAAGGCCTAATGCATTAAATGATAAATTCAATCAGCAAACAGCCATTGATATGAGAATGTGTGTATGGTAAATAGATAGAGTGGTGTGATCTAGATTAGGGAGAGCCCTGGGATCAGAAAAAAGTGCTTTGGTTAGTCTAATTCTATATAGGAGAGAATTGTGGAGGGAGGCTTTTCTCTGTGCTGTGATTAATTACTCAACTCTTATCTACTCTGATTTATTGCAGTGTTCCTCAACCACAACTACATATTATTACCACCTGGGAAACCTTTTAGAAGCATCCAGACCAGGGCCTCCACCTCCAGAAATCCTGTTTAAATCAGTTTCCCATTCATCCATGGGTATTCAAGGTTATCACCCTTCAGAATTGCCAGGATGGCTGTAAAACGACAGATTACTAGGACCACCTCTGGGGTTTCTCACTGCGTGGTCTGCGAGGGAGTCTGAGAATGCTTAACTATTGCTGATTCCACTGCTCTGCGAACCACATTTTGAGAAACACTGTATTAAACTATGCCACACAAAGTATCAGGTGATCATAACACCTTGAAAACTAATTGATAACACAGCTTCCCAGATTCATCTCATGAAGGTTTGACTTGAAATGTTTGGCATGAGATGGAGGGATTTTTGTTTTAGCAGTTATCCTCAATGACCCTTCTCAACCAGCAAGACTGGGGAGCTCTACCCACAGGAGACCTCTGGCCGGAGGTGGAGAAGGACAGTGGGGATGGTGTCTCAGTTCTTTCATGGTTCTGTTTCGGGGGCTGAAGCCATGTGGCCTGTTACCATGTGTTATTACTGTCTCTACTGCTCTCCCTGCCTGGCTTCCTAACCACACTGCCTTCCCTGCGTGACCGGGACTTCTCTGTCTTGGCCAAGCCTGACAAACTCAGCTGATTTCTGTAGCACCAGCCCTCCCTTTCTTATTCTTTCCCCATCACATGTCTCTAAGGAATGCACATCACGGCAGTCACTGTTTTCTCATCATAGACTTCCCCGAGGTGAAAGGAATCTGACTTTCATCCATGTTACTTTATGACGTAAACTCTAGGACAGTTTTTCTTATTCTTGTAATTTGTACCACTTGCAACAGACTACTCTTCTAACACACCGGCAATATTAATTTTTTTTTTTTGTATTTCTGTGTTACTTAAATACTAGAGGTCCGATGCACGAAATTTGTGCACAGGGCGGGGGGAGGGGGGTGTCCCTCAGCCCAGCCTGCACCCTGTCCAATCTGGGCCCACTTGAGGAATGTCCAACTGCCCATTTAGGACCAATCCACATATGGGCAGCCAGACATCCCTCTCACAATCAAGGACTACTGGCTCCCAACCGCTTGCCTGCCTGCCTGCCTGCCTGATTGCCCCTAACCGCTTCTAACTGCCAGCCTGATCACCCCCTAACCACTCCCCTGCCAGCTTGATTGATCACCTAACTGCTCCCCTGCCAGCCCAATTACTCCTAACTGCCCTCCCCTGCTGGCCCAGTCACCCCTAACTTCCCTCACTTGCCAGCCTGGTTGCCCCTAACTGCCCTCCCTTGCTGGCCCGATTGCCCCTAACTGCCCTCCCCTGCAGGCCTGGTCACCCCTAACTGCCCTCCCCTGCTGGCCTGGTTGCCCCTGACTGCCCTACCCTGCAGGTCTGGTCCCCCCCAATTTCCCTCCTCTTCAGGCCTAGTCCTCCCCAACTGCCCTCCCCTGCATGCCTGGTTGCCCCCAACTGCCCTCCCCTGTAGGCCTGGTCACCCCAAACTCCCCTCCCCTGCAGGCCTGGTCTCTCCCAAATGCCCTCCCCTGCAGGCCTGATTGCCCACAACTGCCCTCCCCTGCTGGCCATCTTGTGGTGGCCATTTGTGTCCACATGGGGGCAGCCATCTTTGACCACATGGGGGCGGCCATCTTGTGTGTTGGAGTGATGGTCAATTTGCATATTACCTCTTTATTATATAGGATGTGCAAACACAAATTTAATTTAATTCTAAATAACTGTTATCAATTATGATAATATAAACATATGTATTAAATACAAACAGAAAAACCAATAAATTATACATGAATAATATAAATGTAATATACTAGACACATTTATTTCTGAAAATATTTAGTTGTGTTAACTGATTTCAATGCAGTATAATACATGCTTCTATATTGATATCAATACTTATGTCTATCTTTATAACCCAGTTTTAAAAACAATACAGGGTAAGGCAAAAGTAGGTTTACAGTTGTTCATATGGAAAATAGTACATTAATTAATAAATAATAATATAAGAATAAACTGTGTTTCATGTACTCACAACTGTAAATCTACTTTATCCCCATTCTGTATGAATAATATTAAGTCTTTGAATTCTGGTTCATGATAATCAGACCTTACACTTAACCTGAACACTTTGAGGAAGTGATCTTAAATGTCAATTTTAACTAGATGTCCCTTGAGAACTCTCTAAATGTGGCTTCTCTGCTTAAAAGTAAATTTGGTACTGCTATATTGTTAGAATCTATGTTAAATGCTTATTTAAACCAATTAGTGCCACAAGAAGAAACAGAAAAGTTCTCCATTAAGGTATTTAGTTTTAGTGTTACTGTTAATGAGCGATGTGAACAAAGACAGAATCCACAGTGCAGCTCTCAAAGTGAATACGGGATGCCCTGCTACAGCCCTGCTTCTTTTGAGCTCAGGTGCCTATATATGCTTTTTAAATATATTTTTATTGATTTCAGAGAGAAAGGGAGAAGGAGAGTTAGAAACAACAATGATGACAGAGAATCATTGATTGGCGGCCTCCTGCATGACCCCCCTACTGGGGATAGAGCCTGCAACCAGGGCATTGCCCTGATTAAGATTCAAATCATAAACTCTTGGTTCATAGGTTGACACTCAACCATTGAGCCACACCAGCCTGGCACAGGTGCCTATATTTTAAAGTGCATGTCATGCTGTAAGTCCCCTTACTCATTAGGTACTGGAAACCGTCATCAGTATGGCATACATTGATGAAGATGCCACCTGCCCTTCACTTCCTAAGAAAATATATTTTAGATGAAAACATGAGCACTGATCATGTAGTAAGTGGATATTCAATATTGTGACTTACTAGTATGTTTGTACTAGAGGCCCAGCGCATGGGATTTGTGCACTGGTGTGGGGCGTGGCCTGCGGGGATCTGCCTGGTGTGGGAGCGCCATTCATTCCGGTCAGCCAAGCAGCTGTGGACCCGCCCTCTAAGTGTCTGCTCCCTGGTCCAGCATCTTCCATGGAGCCGGAGCACTCGCCTCTCCAGGGGACCCAATTGGGGCCGGGCCCAGAGACAATAGCACTGAGAGGCGGCAGAGTAGGTCTCAGTCCCAAGATGGCCACGAACCCACCTCCCAGCCTCCAGGGTCAGCTCTGCGAGCCCAGTGGCGGTGCTGCGTGGCCTGCAGGTGTCCGGAGACAGCAGCAGGGAGCGAGGAGGAGGACCCTGGGGCGAGGAGGCGACAATCGCAGCCTGGGTTCCTGCCTGTCGACCCGGGGTTCCCAGTGGGAGAGGCCTCTCAGCCTGGTCAGCTGAGCGGTGGTCCCACTGTGGTAGTGCACTGACCACCAAGGGGCAGCTCCTGCATTGAGCATCTGCCCCCTGGTGGTCAGTGCGCATCATAGCAACTGGTCGGCCAGTCGTTCTGGTCATTCCACCATTCAGTTGCTGGGCTTTAATTATATAGGATTATTTTTTTAATTTTCAATGCAAATAAAAACAAAGAACTGAACATTTTTTCATGGTGAACTCATAAGACCCCAGGGCTATATCTATGAACCCCAGACACCAGTTTAAGTAAACTACCTTATAATAATGGTTCTTGTTGGGGTGGAGGAAAAAGTTTCTGGGCCACCTAGGGCAGTGGATCTGAATAACTTGTAACATTTTTAAACTACTGATGAGCTACTTTGAGATTCTAATACAAGATACAGTTTTTGCTAATTCCATGTCGTGAAAATTTATTGTTGCTGATGGAAGTAGTTATATAGCTTACTAGAAGCCGGGTGCACAAAATTCATGCACCCGGGAGGCTGGGGGTGTCCCTCAGCCCTGCCGGCGCCCTCTCTCAATCTGGGACCCCTTGGGTAGGGTCCCTAGGCCTGGCTGGCGAACAGGGCCTATCGGGGCTTCCCTTCTCCAGGCTGCCGGCAGCTGACCCCACCCCCGCCACTGCCACTGCTTGCCATCTGTGGGGCGATGACACCCCCACCCCCACCACTGGTCGCCTCCCTCTGTGGGCAACAGGTGTGGGGTGCAATCGCTTGGCTGGCCTGGGCCTCCCTCTGTGGGGTGATCACTGGCCAGCCCTGCACACCTTCCAGAGTGTCACTGGCTGGTGGCCAAAGCCTCCCTCTGTGGGGCAATCAATCGCAGGGCCCCCAGATCGATCGCTCCACAGAAGGAGGTCCCGCTCACCTGCTGCAGTGCCGCCGGCCGGGTACCCTGGGCCTCCCTCTTTGGAGGGGGGTCTCCGTGATCAATTGTCCAGCAGAGGGAGGCCCCACACACCCAGCAGGGGCTTCATGATTGATTGCCATGCAGAGAGTGGCTTGGGCCTCCCTCTGTGGGGCGATCGATCATGGAGCACCCCTATCGATCTCCCTGCAGAGGGTGGCCTGGGCGTCCCTCCGCAGGGTGATCGTGGGGCAATGGTGGGGCCCCCAACCAATTGCATTGCACCTGCCTTGGCTGGCCTGGCACCAGTGCGTGTAATAGGATGGTCGTCGGGACGGTCGTTCTGCGGTTTGGTTGTTAGGTCAATTTGCATATTATGCTTTTATTATTATAGATGTTACAAAGAGAAAAAGAAGTTTAAGAACCACTGTGTTCAAAAACCATCAAATGTGTCTTCAACAGCAAAAGCAGATGCTTTTCCTCAGTTGAAATCCTGTCTCTCTGAACCATGTGGTGTTTGCTATCTCTTTCCCATGACTCTTAAAAACTAATTTTATTGCCTGTACCTCTACTAACTTGATTGTGCTCAGTCTTTCTTTTTCACTGACTCCTCTTCATCTTTGCTCTTAAATGTGTGTGTCCTGCAAAGTTACTTTTTGTTTCTAGACTTTCATCTCAACAACCATTTTCATTTCCATAAAATACTCAAGATTCATTTTAATATTTCACATTATTGGACAAAGGAATAAAGAGGATTATGGATTAATGGGTAAATCAAATATAGATTTAAATAACTCCACCTCTCATCACTGTACTAAGATTACAAAAAAATGAGTCAATTCTTTCAAGAGGTGGGCAAAAATTGGAACACAAAATTTCAGTTAACCAAAAATTTCAGTTCACACCTATCTCAGCACAATAAAAACCTCCATTAAGGGCAAATGGCACAAACTAATCTTTTTATAGAATATAGTACCTGATTTATTCAGTTTAGAACTTAAAGTATTTTAAAGTCATATTTAATTATTTTTAAAAATGGAACCAATGTTTAGTCAGATAAAAGTATCTAAGAAAATAACTTCTGGGTCAAATAAGTTCCTAATGAATAGGCTTTGATACCTGGACCATAGCTTAAAACAAAAAAAAAGTAATCATATTTGGATGGAGATGAAGACAAGACTAGACAGACAAGGTCTTTTCTCAGAATATAGTCTGGCTTAATCAGGATGCCTTTCTACTTATATAGATGAAAGGAAAAGAAAAATGATCTAATAAAACCTTGAGATGTGTTTCACTGCAGGCATTTAAATATATATGCATATATACACTAGAGGCCCAGTGCATGAATTTGTGCATGGGTGGGGTCCAGCCGGCCCGCCCCGGTCGGGGCTGATCGGGGCCAGGCTGGCCAGGGGGAGGAGCCACAGGTGGTTTGCTGGTGGCCCTTCCCCCAGTCAAATTCCTGGTCAAAGTCCCAGTTGAGGGAACAATATGCATATTAGGCTTTTATTATATAGAGATTAGGTATATTTATAAGAGGAATATAAGAAAGTGTATGTGTTTCATAAGACCTAACACCTGAGAAAGAATCCATGATACCTCTATATTCATTTAATCTTTGCATTCTAGTCTTGACTGTAACACAAACTGACTTCTCTTGATTTTAGTTTTCTTAATAAAGTGAAGTGTTTTGAGTTATATCAGATTATTAATTATGCTGCAATGATAATTTAACCCCTAAATACCAATGGCCTAACACAACAAATACTAGATTTTGCACAGGTCCAATACTGGCCTGCAAGGGTTCTGCTCATTATTCACTCAGTCACCAAGCTGCCTTGTTATGTTGAGACACCACCATCTTGGACAGGTTTCCTGGGACACCATTGCAGGGGAAGATATTGATGAAGGGGGCACATAGCTTTCAAATAACTGAGCCAGAAAGTGATATACATCATTCCCACCACGGTGAATTGGTCAGCACTATTCTCACAGTCCCAACTAATTGCAAAGAAATATAAAGGAGGACATGGAAAATTTTATGATCATTTCTATATTTCAAAATTATCAACAGGGGTCCTAAAGTCTATGGTTCTCTAATTATAATTATATGTACTGACCCCTTGCTATTTATCAGGTAATTTACATATGTTAAAACTTACTACCTACAAGATTAAAACTTACCTAAACTGTATGGCCTATAACCCACTAAAGTAGGTAGTATTGTCCCAATTTTATAGGTGGAATACATTTATAGAAAATAATTTTCCTAATGAGCGTTGGAGTTGAGTTCTGAACCCAAGGCTATTTGACACAAACAGTGAGACTGTTTCTCTATGTCTCACCCTCTTGCCTAAGTATGGTATAATGAGAATGGCTTCTGAAAGCTTGTGCTTTGGCATAAGTAGGAAGACAAATCTCAAATTTGTTTTAATTATATTAACCTTTTGCACTCGGATGTCAAGTGTGACTCGACACAGTTAGCATTAGAATAAAGAAATCGAGAAAAAAGCAAGCGAGTGCAAAGGGTTAAAACTAATGGCCCAGTGCACAAAATTCGTGCACATTAAAAGGAAATTAATTAGAGGAAATATTTTAATATTGTTATTTGCCCTTTATAATAGAAGTGTCAGAGATGAAAGAAAATTAGTAAAATGCATATGAAAATCTCCCTCCTGTCAGAGTCTGGGGCACGCCACGGGACCCAGAGTCAATCCCTGCCCATCCGCATGTGGCTCCAAATCATGCAAAACCCAGACCCAGCCAGCCCCACCCCTGTCAAGCCCCACCAGGCAAGGGGCACAGCCTCAGGTCCCCTGTCAAGCCCCACCGGGTGGTGGGGTGCAGCCTCAGGGCCCCCATCAAGCCCCGCCAGGCAGGGGGCACAGCTTCATGTCCCCCGTCAAGCCTCGCTGCAGCAGGGGGCATGGTCTCAGGTCCCCCAGCCCCGGCGCAAGGGCACAAGGGTGAGAGGCCGTGAGGGCGTGAGGGAGCGAGGGCGCGAGGGCATGATGACCATTTGCATATTAGCTCTTTATTATATAAGACTAGAGGCCCTGCGCATGAAATTGTGCATGGGAGGGGTGTCCCTCAGCCCGGCCTGCACCCTCTCCAATCTGGAACCCCTCAGGGGATGTCCGACTGCCAATTTAGGCCTGGCAGTCAGACATCCTTCTCTCAATCTGGTACCACTGGCTCCTAACCACTTGCCTGCCTGTATGCCTGCCTGCCTGATTGCCCCTAACCACTACTGCCTGCCAGCCTAATCGCCCCCTAACCACTTCCCTGCTGGCCTTATCAACACCTAACTGCTTCCCTGCCAGCCTGATGGCCCCAACTGCCCTCCCATGCTATGACCTGCCTCCTCCACTGGGACCCTCCTCCTCTGCGCAAGGCGGCAGAGACGCTGGCACCAGCCTCCTCCATGCCGTGCAGAGCTGAGGGACCCCCAGGCCTCACTGTGTGGAGCGGCCGCTGGGCCCAGCCTCCACTGTGCATGCGGCCATCTGTGACAGCCATCTTGTGATGGCCATCTTGTGATGACATGAGAGTGTGACGCCACCTAGGCTATTATTAGTATAGATGCCTAAAGGAAATTGTATTTTTATCTGTAATAAGACTGAAAGTCATCTAAAATGTCACATTTCTCCCCTTTTGATTGAAATTATATAAAATCATATGATAATGAGGATTATCCAATGCTAATTAAATACTCTTATAGCTCATTACAAGTCTTTGATGAAAAAAAAAAGTACATGATACTGGATTAATTATGTAAAAATTATAGAGATCCTTCATGATATTAATTGGGTATTATTGGGATAGACTAGATGACCATGAAGAGACTTATAGCTATAGAATTCCAAGATTATATTCCATACGTTGTTGTTCTCATAGTTGCAACTTCTTTGTTCTTGTCAATTAAACATATACATATCACATTAGCTCTCCTGATGTTTTGTTTATATGGCACCAACACTGCAGGGACTTGGAAACCCCAGGTGACTGAATGAAGTTTTCCCATTGTATTTGAAAGTTTGACATCAATTAATGCAACAAGAAAGTCCTTAATTTAATTAATAATCACTGATAGTCCTTCCTTGTCTTGCCACTTCCAAATTTATCCTCAATAGATGCTTTCATTTATTCATTTAAGGAAATTCATTGAGTACCTACTGTATGTCACCACTGCACTGGGCTGGGATTTCAAAGAGGAATATGTGAAAGACTTTCGTCTTAAAGAGCCCAAGATATCAGGAATAAAAATACTTTAACATTTGTTTCTGTTTGTTTCTTTTCCCCTTAACTGGGCCCCAAGACATTCTCTGTCTAGCAATTTACCTGTTTTCTAATGAAACCAAACTTTTCATTATTTTATTAAGGCATTTGTTTTTGAATTGTCTAAATGGCACCTGTTTTCAAAATACTTAGGAATATTAATTAGCTTGTTGTTGTTTTTCAGCACAAAAGATAAAATCATTTTTTAAAACATGATTACCTTTTATCAGTTGTAATAAGATTTATTTTACATATTTGTTTTGCAATAACATACAAACAACTGCTAGACTTTTTTTTCTTTTAGTTGGTATAGTATTTTCAGGATCTCAGTATTTTGGAGCAAAGAGTTACTGACATCTAATACTTCAGAGTATATACTACTTTTCACTTGACCGAAACACTTGAAAAAGAACAGGCAATTTTATAGGGCAGAATTAATATAAAATAAACATTTGAGAGACTCTTTTTCTTTAAATGTTTATTAATTATTCTTAGTTTGCTTTTGGGAGTTGGAAATGCTTTTCAGTGTTTTTTGAATGTAGAAAAATTTATTGAGTTAATCCATAAATGCCCTCTTGTGACAGTCTCCAAAAATGCAACTGCCTTTTCCCCTATTTGCTTTGCTTTGTGTTTTTTTCCTAAAATAATTTAATATATTCAGACTGTAATAGTTTCAATTAAAAATATCCATTTTCTATTTTATCTTAACAAATTTACTTATCTCTTTTTAATAAGATATGTGATGTTAGAAAAACTTGTGACAATACTATTCTCTGTAGGGTAATTCTTGAAAAGCCAAAGGAAAGATTCTAATTGTACTTTGGTGTGCTTGGTGAGAGAATTCTAGATGTTGTGAAAAGATCCTTTTTCAACCTTTTCTTAAGACCTTCTGGTGGTATGGCACATTTCAAAATGTAATAGCTGAAAGGTAATAAATACATTGAATTAGCTTAAACCATTCTTTCATAAATTATAGCTAATTTTAACCAATTATCTCATTTATATTTATTGGTCATCTCGGAGTTCCTAGAAGCAAATATTACTATTCACATTTTAAAATTAAACAATTGGTGATTATAACAGTTAAATGACTTGCCCAGGGATTAAAGTGAATGTATCACTGTATGACCCATTGGTCAGCGTGTGGCCTTCTGTGGGCTTCATTCATACCTGTATTCAAAGTCAGATGTCAGCAAAAAGGTTTTCAGAGATCAAATGATGTATATTTTTCAAAGTTCATTTCCAAAACTTTGTTTTAGGCCAAAAACTTTGTTTCAAAACACAAAAAGAATGTTGAAAATATTGTATAAGCTTCAGAAAAAACTGTAGATCTCTGCTACTCATTATCTGATTTTACTATCAAGAGAATCAATTTAAACAAACAAGTTAACAATGGAAATATACATAAGATTCACATTATTGAAATATCTTATCATTCTCATCTACTATGAGCATTAAGCATGCCATATATAATTATACTTTTTTTTTAATTTGAAGGTTAAGGAATTAGCAGTTACTGATATGTGACCATCTTAGCCACAAAATAAAGTTAAATTGTGTTTTCTTTTTAGTCCACGACACAAATTTAAGCATTCTTTTCAAAATTCAGTCTATAACAGCTTTCAATAAAGATATAAATGATGAAATTTTTCTTAAGAAGATGATACAACATAAAACTTGGGTATGAGCCAGACCAGTGTTTGGACAAGTAACTTGATTTTTTCAAAATAATTTTTTTCTTCTTAAAAATGGGAATAATAATAACCTACCTTATGGGGTTTTAGTGAGATTTACATGAGATCATGTATATATAAACTTCTTTGACCTTAGCAGAGGCTTAAAAATTATAGCCCTTATTATTAGAAAAAAAAAGCTTAAATTTGTGTTGTAGACTAAAAAAAAAACCCACAATTTTACTTTATTTTGTGGCTAAGATGGTCACATATCAGTAACTGCTAATTCCTTAACCTTCACATTTAAAAATAGCATAATTGCCCTAACCGGTTTGGCTCAGTGGGTGGAGCGTCGGCCTACAGACTGAAGGGTCACAGGTTCGATTCCAGTCAAGGGCATGTACCTTGGTTGCGGGCACACACCCAGTGGGGAGTGTGCAGGAGGCAGCTGATTGATGTTTCTCTCCAATCGATGTTTTTAACTCTCTATCCCTCTCCCTTCCTCTCTGTAAAAAAATCAATAAAATATATTTTTAAAAATAAATAAATAAATAAATAAATAAATAAAAATAAAAATAGCATAATTATATATGACATGATTAATTGTCATAGCAGATGAGAATGGTAAGAAAATTAAAAATGTAAATTTCATGTAACTTCTATTGTTAACTTAGTTTGTTTAAATTAATTCTCTCAATAGTAACACCTGATAATGAGTAGCAGAGATCCACAGTTTTTTCTGAAGCTTATACAATCTTGAACTTACAAAGTCTTACCATCACCAACTGGAAAGAGAAGGGTGTTGAGAACACAAGTCAGTTATCTCTGATGGAACTCAGAGGCACTCTGAGCAAAGGAATGTCAGCTGAGAAAGCAGGTAACAGGGATTCTTGTCATGCTTAGCTTCAGGAGGGAAACCTTGGGAGTAGGAGAACACTGAATCTTCCACCATTTTGGAAATGGATGCAATATATTTTGCAGAGCTACCAATGCACTGCAATTTCAATTTTGAGACTTCTTGCAAATAATCATGTCTTTTTTTAAAAAATATATTTTATTGATTTTTTTACAGAGAGGAAGGGAGAGGGATAGAGTTAGAAACATCCATCAGCTGCCTCTTGAACACCCCCTACTGGCCCGTAACCAAGGTACATGCGCCCATAACCAAGGTACATGCCCTTGACTGGAATCGAACCTGGGAGCCTTCAGTCCGCAGGCCAACGCTCTATCCACTGAGCCAAACCGGTCAGGGCAATAATCATGTCTTTTAATTTCACAATCACGTATACATTTCAAACCAGATGCAGGATGCTGTGAGGTCATTGTCAGTTATGATACCTGAAAAGGTCCCTCATCCCATGGATAGCCTTTTCCTCACCTCCCATATTCAGTGTATGCTCAGTCTTGTAAATTTTACTTCCTAAATATATCATGTTATTCCACTCCTTTCCACCTTTACCATTGCCACCCTAGCTGAGGTTGCTACAATCACCTCTGAATCTGTACCTCGAATCCACTCTGTTCCCCCATTACCACCTCGCCCCCTTCCTGGTCCAAACACACACTCTGAATTCTGTCCCCTAATCATGGTCAGGCTGATATTTTGAAACCACAGGTATGATGAAACAACACATTAGTTTGAAACTTTCTACCATTTTCCATGACTCATAGGATAAAGTGCATAATCCTAATGTTGTGTAAAGCCTTTGCCTGACCTTCCTTGTCTACTTCTCCAATTTTGTGTCTGACCACTTTACTCAGGAAATTATGGGCCATATTGGTCTTTGTCTTATCCCTTAAATACATTAAATTCTCACCTGTTTTAGGGCTCTGCTACACATTTTTCTTCTGCTAACTTTTGCCTAATTCCTGTCTACTTACCTTCTGATCCCAGCTCAAATATCACAAATATCCAACGTCATGCTACCTCCAGAACAAGCATAGCATCTGTGTTCTAAACTAGCATACTTCTCATTCATTTCCTCCAAACAACTTATCACAATTTATACTTAAACATGCATTTGATGATATACTGATAAGTAATGACTGTTGGCCTCATTAGACTGTAAATTCCATAAGGCTATGTCTATCTGCTCACCAGGATAATTTTAGTACTTGGACATAGACGTTGTTCAATAATTATTCGTTGAATAAATTTAATTGCTTGTTTTTCTCTCTACTGGAGAAGTCACTCTGTGTTTCATCTTTCTCCAGGAAAAAAAAAATGTGTTCTATGCAATATTTTTAGTCTTTTCCTCTTCTTCCTAATTCCAGACTGACTAGCTATACTTGCCAAAAAACTAAACTGTCTCAATCCATTGGTGCCACCTGTGGGCCTTCCCTTCCTCACCTATTTCTCGCCAGCTCCATCCTCCTTTGACGGGTACTAGGCCCTCAATGCATTCTCCTCGGCCCTTATTCTTCTCTCCAATTTTAAACTTACCTTTAATCCAGTGGTTCTCAACCTTCCTAATGCCGCGACCCTTTAATACAGTTCCTCATGTTGTGGTGACCCCCAACCATACAATTACTTTTGTTGCTTAGGCTCTACAGCAGCGGTTCTCAACCTGTGGGTCATGACCCACGTGATTGTGAAATTAAAAGACATGACCCACAGGTTGAGAACTGCTAGCAGGGTTGCCTAAGACCATTGGAAAACACAGATATTTACATTACGATTCATAACAGTAGCAAAATTACAGTTATGAAGTAGCAACGAAAATAATTTTAGGGTTGGGGTCACCACAACATGAGGAACTGTATTAAAGGGTCGTGGCATTAGAAAGGTTGAGAACCACTGCTTTAATCAATCTCTTTCTTTCTTGTATGCACACATCTTTCTAAATTTTCTATCTTTTTTTATTTCAATTTTTGTTCTGTCATTCAGTAAAATTTTCTCTAGTGTTCTTCTCTTTCCAACTTCCTCTCTCTTACCTCCTTCTACCTTCTCTTCCTCTCTCTCAGCTTCTTCCTCTTCATTCTTCATTATAACATCATATATATAAATTATATTCTAAGTTCAAGAAATCTACTTTCCAAATTTTAGCTTGTAATTTTTTAAAAATAAAGCTTTCTAAAATACCATTGGCTTACAAAACTAAGGTGGTATATATTTCTACCATTAGCATTCTGATAAAGCCTAAAATTCTGGAATTTTTATGGTAATACTCTGTTCTCCATCTGTTTTAGCGATAAGCTTAAATAAATAACTTTAGTGTATTTACATAATCTCAGTGAATTACTTTATTATTAAATAATGATTGGCTTGCACATATATGGTATTACATTCCATGAAATAATTTATTGTGGGCTTACTAACAGAAAAAGGAAATAAACATTTAAAAGGCGAAAGAGCCCTGCCAGATAGCTCAGATAGCTCAGTGGTTAGAGCGCCAGTCCTAGGATGGAAGGGTCACAGGTTCAATCCCCACTGGTCAGGGCACATGCTAGAAGCAATCAGTTGATGTGTCTCTCTCACATCTATGTTTCTCTCTCTCTTTCTCTCTCTCCCTCTCACTCTCTCTCTCTCCCCCCCCCCAACTGCCCCACTTTCACTTTCTCTAAAAATCAATGGACAAAAAATCCTCTGGTGAGTTTTTAAAATTAATTAATTAGTTAAAATAAAATAAAAAGGTGAAAAAAAATAAGTTTGTTTTATAATTTTCAATGTAGATTTATTTACTTCCTAAACATATTTATACTTGATATTGCAAGTTTATGATTATGAAGACCTATTGAGATTAGCTATCTACAAATAATCTAAATGCACAGAAAATTTTGAATTCTGAGCAGTATTTAAATTATAATATTAAATAAATGATTTAATCTTTCTAGAATTATATATATAAACTCAACAAACTAAATGTCCAATTGAGTGGAAACTACTCTATGTAACTGAATATTTTACAAGTACCTTTAGGAACATTGAGAATAAAATACTATGTATAAAAGAATTATTTTTAATGTTGACACTATTGCAGATGTCCCTTATCCCCCCCCTCCTTTTCCACCTCCACCCATCCCCACATCCCCCTCCCTTGGCCTTCACCACAAAGAATTTTTCAATGTCAAAATTAATTTTATGGAAATTGTTTGGTAGAAGTATTGATTACTGATAACTTGCATACTCTACATGAGATATTATGTCATTCTGTATTTTTTGAAACCTTTAATACACAATCAAGGGGATATTATCTAAAATTTTATATAGGCTGACAATTCACTAAAGCAATTGTGACCAAAATTACTTATCCATTTAGTACATAAAACCAAGAAGGGGGATTATTTTTCATCTAGGTTTACCTTATGGAATTAATTATGTCCATCCAATCTAATAAAAGGGTAATATGCAAATTGACCATCACTCCAACACACAAGATGGCCGCCCCCATGTGGTCAAAGATGGCCGCCCCCATGTGGACACAAGGTGGCTTCTACAAGATGGCCCACAGGGGAGGGCAGTTGTCGGCGATCAGGCCAGCAGGGGAGGGCACTTGGGAGGGATCAGGCCTGCAAGGGAGGGCAGTTGGGAGGGATCAGGCCTGCAGGGGAGGGCAGTTGGGGGTACCAGGCCAGCAGGGGAGCGCAATTAGGGGAGACCAGGCTGGCAAGAGAGGGCAGTTAGGGGTGACCAGGCTGTCAGGGAAGGGCAGTTAGGGGCAATTGGGCCGGCAGGGGAGCAGTTAGGCCTCGATCAGGCTGGTAGGGGAGTGGTTAGGGGTAATCAGGCAGGCAGGCGAGTAGTTGGGAGCCAGCAGTCCTGGATTGTGAGAGGGGTCCCAGATTGGAGATGGTGCAGGTTTGACTGAGGGACACATACTGCCCCCCCATGCACGAATTTCGTGCACCAGGCCTCTAGCCAATTTAATAAATATCTTAATACAAAGTAGAATAAGGACAAATTCACATATTGTGGGTATCAGTTCAAGTCTTCAAACTTTTAGTGAGCAATGATTTAGTACTATGAAGAATACACAGATTAGGGCAGTGATGGCGAACCTATGATACACGTGTCAGCACTGACATGCGTAGCCATTTCTGATGACACACGGCCACTGAGGCGGCTGCATGCTGAGGATGAAACATTTGCGAAATAATGTTTTTCCTCAAAGTGACACACTACCTGAGTTATGCTCAGTTTTTTGGCGAAGTTTGACACACCAAACTCAAAAGGTTGCCCATCACTGGATTAGGGAGACAAAATTCCTACCTTCCTAGAGTATGAGTGAACCGAGAAGGAAAACTGGTAATCTATTTTCAAACAAAAAGTAAAGAAAGAAAAAAGTTGGTTGTTTTATGAATATTAATCTTGTACAATTCAGAGAACCCACCTTTCAAGATCTTATAATTAACTGTTTAGTGAGTCCAGCATTCCTTGTACACCGAATCTGAAATAATTATTTATTTCTTTGAGTGGTATCATCCTATATTTAAAAAAATTAGGGTGAGAGTTATAATCAAAAGTTTGTAAAAATGATCAGCAAAATAGAGTGGGATTTATAGAAATTTTGAATAGAGTGGGATTTATAGAAATTTTATTTTACCCTTTATTGATTAACAAATGAAAAAATACTATCATGAGAAAAGCTCTGCAGGTAGCATTTGTATATTAAAGATGGAAGATCCAGTTTTGATATACATGTCTTAGCATATACTTTTGGTTTATGAAAATATTATTTGATTTTTATCAAAGTGGATACAGTTAATGGGGCTATACTTCCAGATAAAAATAAATTTTCTTTGCTTTCTTTAAAAATTCTTTATTATTTAAAGTATTACATATGTCTCCTTTATTGCCCATTGACCTCTCCCCAGCCACCCCCAACCCCAGCACATGCCCTCACCCCATTAGTGTCTGTGTCCATTGGTTATGCTTATATGCTTCCATACAAGTCCTTTGGTTGATCTCTTAACCCTCACTCCCCTACCTTCCCTCTGAAGTTTGACGGTCTGCTCGATGCTTCTCTGTCTCTGTCTCTATTTTTGTTCATCAGTTTATGTTGTTCACTATATTCCACAAATGAGTGAGATCGTGTGATATTTATCTTTCTTCAACTGGCTTATTTCGCTTTGCATAATGCTCACCAGGCCCATTGATGCTGTTGCAAATGGTAAGAGTTCTTTCTTTTTTAAAGTAGCATAGTATTCCATTGTGTAGATGTACCACAGTTTTTTAATCCACTCATCTGCTTATGGGGACTTAGGCAGTTTCCAAATCTTAGCTATGGTACATTGTGTTGCTATGAATTTAGGGGTGCATATATCCTTTCTGATTGGTGTTTCTAGTTTCTTGGGATATATTCCTAGAAGTGGGATCACTGGATCAAATGGGAGTTCCATTTTTGATATTATGTACTTTATCATATTTTTGTCCTCATAAGAATCTTTATTTTGGAGGCATAACATTATTTCTCTGTGTTTAAGAGGAAAAAGCAACACAAACAAACAAAAGAAAAGCCTTCCTGGACTGGCCAGCACATAAGATCCATAAGTAAAAAGTGCAGTCTGTGGATATGATTATGTCTCCATATTACACCACTATAAAGCTGGGCTGCTTATCAATTTGACCAAAAGTTGAAAAGAAGACAAAACTAAAAAAAAAATATATATATGCATGGTGTATGTTTGAACAACCTTAGCATCAATGGGAAAATCTCTATCTCATATGTTATTTTAAAGTCAACTTAAAGAAATACATGAGGTAATTATCTAGTACCCCAATATTTCTAAGCCTCTTAATATATAGTACTGAGGATATGATAAAAGTGTGGGTCACATGCTGTAAAATGTTCTTTTATAGCATCCAAGCGTAGCTTAGAAAACAATATCTCAGGACTAGATATCACTGGAATAGTTACAAATAAGTTAATAGCAATTGTGTATTAATTAATGGGAAATGTTAAATAATACAAAAAATACCTTCTAAAATATAGTATGCATATTAATTGTATATCTTCATCACTTAATTAGAAAATATCATTCATATAGTACATAATAAACAAGAAAAACTTAAAACAAGAATCTGAATTTTCCCAGGAAACAATTCAGCCCAAATCACATTATCCTTACACTGACATATTCTGTCTCTAAGACATTATGCCTGAGACCATTTTTTTCTGTATTCAACTATTTAAAGTTTATAATTTGTATCATATTACATATTTTGTGTTAAATAAATTATACCAATAATAAATTACATCTCAAGTTAAACTATATTTTGATATCTATTAGTCTGATTTTTATTATAAAACTATTAAAATACAATTGTATGATAAAATATGTAATGTGTAAATTGTTCACACTTTAGTTAAAATATTTTATAAATGTGCTCCTCTACTTCAGGAATGACATAAACTAGAGGCCTGGTGCACGATATTCGTGCACAGGTAGGTTCCCTAGGCCTGGCTGGTGATCAGGGCTGATCGAGGCCTTCTAGCTGCCAACAGGGGCCTTCCTTCCCCAGCTGCCGGCTGCCGGCCGGGGCCTTCTTTTGTTCTGCGCCGCCCCCTGGTGGTCAGTGCACATCATTGCAAGCAATCAAACTCCGGGTCGAACTACTGAGGAGACAATTTGCATTAATAGCCATTTATATATATAGACTAGAGGCAGGGTACATGACATTCGTGCACTGGGGTTGGTCCCTCAGCCCTCTCACAGCCTGAGACCCCTTGGGGGATGTCTGACTGCCAGCTTATGCCCACTTCCTGCGGGAGAGGGCCCAAGCCGGCAGTCGAACATCCCCTGAGGGGTCCTTAGTGCTGCCTCGGAAGCAGGAGAGGGTCCCGTCACTGCCACTGTGCTTGTCAGCCATGAGCCCGGCTTCTGGCTGAACGGTGCTCCCCCTGTGGGAGCGCACTGACCACCAGGGGAAGCTCCTGCATTGAGCGTCTCTGCCCCCTGGTGGTCAGTGCATGTAATAGTGAGCAGTGGTTCTGCCATTCAGTCAATTTGCATATTAGCCTTTTATTATATACTAGAGGCCCCGTGCACAAAAGTCGTGCACAGGTAGGGTCCCTAGGTCTGACTAGTGATCAGGGCCAATCTGTAGGGCAACCAGCGAGGTGATCGGGGGACCCCCCCGCTGGCACCTGCTTTGGCTGGCCTGGGGCCTGTGGGCTGGGGGCAGCTCCTGCGTTGAACATCTGTCCCCTGGTGGTCAGTGCACATCATAGCGACCTGTTGTTCCACTGATCAGTCGATTTGCATATTAGGCGTTTTTATATAGGAGGATATATAGATGATGCATGTCTTGGGTAAATTGAGTTTTTGTCACATGTCTAATCTGAGTTCACTTAAAACTACTGACCAACCTTTTTGTTGGATTATATTCCCTTAAACAAAAGTGAAGATGAATATTGAAAAGGCATAAATGTGAATTTATCATTATTTAGTCCTCCAAATACTGGCATTTTCATCCATTGAAATCTTAAAATTCTAAAAGAATTTGAGAGGTCATTTAATTCTGTCTCTCCTTCTCCTCCACTTAGCAAATTCATATTAAATTAAACTGGACTGAAACCTTACTCCATAAAAGTTCAACTTCAAAAGCAAAGCCTGACTGGCTACTGTTAATTTTAAATACTTTCAGCATTCTCATAGTCAAAAGGCTGCACCAGTAAGTTTATGTACACCATAAATTTAGTATGTGACTAAAAGGTTGGTATGAATGCAAATGCACTCATCTATTTTATGTTTATTCATGTATTCAACAAATATTTATGTAGCATTTATTATTTGACATGTATCATTTAAAAATTTTTAATGTTAGATTTCTACATATATTTGCTATATTTCCTTTTTAGTTCCTAAATACTCAAAAAGCTCAAAATATATTTTATTTGATATGCATGGATTATACTTCTGATATTTCAACATAGTAATTATAATAAATATTCATATATTAAATATTATATTATTTTATAATATTATGGGTTAGCAGTTATAAAGCAAGGTAGCAATTTATCTGTATTACTCATATTCCTGTATGGAAATAAAGTAAACACAACTAATGCTACCAATGAGAAAGGATATCTACCAGATTATAGAGTACAAGATATCTAAACACTTAATACATAATATTTTTCTGTGAATTTTTGCTTTACCTTTTTCTTATGGTCATGTAGATACAATAGTTTTCTTTGCTCTTAATATTGAATGTGGATTTGGATATCATATGAAAAAATACTAAGAAAATTCAGTGGGGTAATATTAGACATAAAAATGTGGTTTTACTTATGAAAAGAAAATATATTACTTTTATAAAATATATGTGTATGTGTATATATATATATATATATATATATATATATATATATATATATACACACACATTTATATATTTTTTCCAGTTCAAAATCTTGTTTTTGATCCCACATTCATGAATGTATTAATTAAAGACAGGATGAGTAGCAATAAGCTGTTTAAATTAAAAGGATTCAAAATTTGAGGTGTTTTATATATACTAGTATATACCATAAGGTAATTTTTTATTTAACCAAGGTAATAGTAATTCATATCATATTATTTATAGTAAGTCTAATCAGTGAATCTTATTCTAAAGCTACCCGTAATTTAGTGTACTTAAAACACAACTGTGGTGCCATTTAACTGCTGACAAACCAGTTTTATTGATAGAAATAGCTTGAGTTGAAAGAAGGATCTTGAAAAGTTTACAGCTTTATTATTTTTTATTACCACAAACTAATAAGTAAAAACATATGATTAGATAAAATACTTCATTAACTTACTTTTATTGGGTGAGTCAATGTGATATGATTACATTTCAGAAACATTTAATTCCCCATCATATAAAATCACATTGATGTTTGGTTACATTTTCTCTTCTGGTGATGTAGCCATTCATAGTATTTTACTCGTATCAAAGCACAGATATTATGAAGTTAAAACTAAAGTCATTTTCATCAAAGCTAATCATAAATTTTATTTTCTTAAGTGTTTCCCAAAGTAATCGCATTGCAGGTCTATAAAGCAGACTCTTAAAAGTACTCTCAGGTCTTGGGTTCTAATTAGAAAGAAACCCATTAAACGCGGAGCATCGCTGTGAGTATAGTCAGGAGAGTCAAAACAAAAACACCCACCTTTGGTTCATGAAGCTTTGGATGAACCCACTGAACACTGATGTTTTAGGAAGGTATTTCTCAATGTTCAAAGTATAATTGGCCATTCATTACTTAGATGGGCAGCTCCACAGTGCTTTGCACCCATTTTTATAACTCTTATGTAAATGTATAACTGCTTCTTTTGAAATGATATAAAACACGAATCATTACATAAACTGGTAAATGACAGTTGCTCTCTATTTTGCACACAGTTCCCTTTTTATTGGTTAAAGAAGAGAGGTGAACATCCCAGATGCAAAGTGTTTGCTGTGAAGAATGTGTGTTTACAGGTGTGGAATACCCTAAGGATGGGTAGAACTGATATCCTGCTGCAGGTGCAGACTTTAATAAACAGGAACTTGTCTTTCCTCTAATCACTTCTCTCCTTTTATCAGGCTTTGGGATTATCTCAATTCACAGTATCACTGGTGCATAAAACACATACAAGGTACTATATTTACTGAGATATACATGTGACTAGATTTTCTGTGAATAAAACCCAAAATGCATTCACATGAGAAAATGGAACGGTTTAATTTAAATATTTTACGAGTGCTGGAATACTAATAAACATCTGGAAGAACAGATAAAACTAGATAAATGTTTAGCCTTGTTATGAGTAACACACTAGCATACGATTAGGTTTATAATGGTTGTAATTTAACAAAACTGTTGTATGAAATATTTTGTTTAGCATTCATTAAAAACTGTTAATGCGCTTGTGTTTTCCATGGACTAAATTTTTTGCAGCAGACGCACATTATTAGTATAATACAAATATGCTAAAAAGCAAACAGTTTGGTGTTAAAATGTTTTAAGTAGGATTGTGAAGAAAAATTTTACACCAATCTTTAATTTTTTCATTTTTTTACAGGGAAAAATTTTACCACAAATTCCATATTTTAATGATATTATACCAACTCTATTTTTTAAACTCATTTTGTCACTGTTTTGTAACAGAAACACTGTAAATATTATAGATGTGGTAAACTATTATACTTGTTTTCTTATAAATGAAATGATCTGTGCCAACACTGACAAAATGAATTAATGTGTTACTAAGGCAACAGCCACATTACATGCTTTCCCTTTCACAGTAGGCAGCAGAGCATATGGTTTTCTCTTAATGGAACGCTAGCTTCTCATTAACATACCAGTAGCAGTGTCAGAACTTACAAACCAGCATAACAGGGAGATGGAAAAACTTATAAATTAGACCCTTTCAGTACTATTGAGAAGGAAATGAGTGATGTTCGAAGGTACAATATTTAGCTAATACTGTGCCCTTTTCTGCACCTTCTTTCCAGGAAAAAAAATACTTTTTTCTTATAATAAATATAAATATAAATATTGAAGTGCAAGTAATTTTTACCCTGCTTCGAAGAGTGATTGACACCCTGATTTTGATAACTCTTCTTAAAAATAATATTTCACTGCCTTTTTGCTCACAGTATGTTCTAAACAGCTGCCTTTCACCATCCTGTTTCAATACAATACAGCAGTTGAAATGTAAAGTTAAAAGAGGAAATCCACCAGGTAAACAAAAAATGAGGATGAGAAGGCAACCTTTTATTTCCTGGAAGCAAAGGATGACCTTCCCAACACAGCAGTGGAGCCGCCCAGAGGTCATGCTTGGTAGTGAATGAAGAAATTTATTTTACTTCGTCCCCATCTCACTGTAAATAAACCATATTTAGCAGTCTCATAATAATTAGGATGACTTGAATTTTTCATCCAATATTTTTCCTTTATGTCAAGATCCTTCTCACTGAGAACGCAGCCTTATTTATAGAAGGAATAAAGCATCTCAATGTCATGTCTTGAGACACAGTTTAAAACCTAAGCCTATACACACAGATGATCATGACACGGACCTCACATTCCAGGAATTCCATAAACTAGTGTTAGTTTTGTCCTTTGTATTTTAAAAATGTTCATTATATTTACCTATCATTACATGGTTGAGTGCTATTAAAAGGTGAAATACAAAGTCCTGGAAAAGCAGTCCGTGTTCTGGGTTGCTGTAGAGTAATCACCAGAAAGAAAGCAGATGTATGAAAAAAAAAAAAAAAAATGACTGACCAGTGTAGCTCAGCGGTTGAGCATCCAGCCAGGAACCAAGAGGCCATCTGTTCGATTCCTGGTCAGGGCACATGCCTGGGTTTGGACTGAATCCCCTGTGGGGGGCTTGCAGGGGGCAGCAGATCAATGGTGTTTCTCTCTCATCCATGTTTCATCTATCTCTCTCCCTGTTTCTCTTTCTACAAAATCAATAAAATATATATTTTTTTAAAAAGCAGATGTATGAATCCTCTGAGAACCAAAACTCCAGGGAGATAACAAAGTTGATTGATAGTTCATTCCAAAGACATTCGTGTCCACATTAGTTCAATTCACTGAATGGAAAGGTATACTCCTAGGCATCTACCCATTTACTAGGCTCGTTGTGAAATGGCATTTCTAGATGTATCCCTTAAATCTGCAGATCCTGATAAGTGACAAGAATCTCTTTTAAAAGAATGAGTCAGAAATATATTGCTAATAGCAATATTATTTGAATCTTAATGATAAAAATGTAAACAAACTTTCTAACTATTATTCTGAACAAGTGAGCCATTGACATATGTGGCTTATTAAAAAGTATTTGTTTTCATTGGTAGAGTTCAACATTTTACTAAATTTTGAAATTTGCCCAAAGTTTGCATATTTGTGACTTTATCTTCTACCAATGCCTTAAGTCTTAAGGCTTAAGACAACAATGACCCAAAGAGTCAGTAATCAATATTATAATCACCTATAATATGTAGGTATCCAAGTAACGTTCCCAGAGAGATCATCAGCCTGATGCTATAGAGAATGAACTCCAGTGTTTCAAATATCAGAACTTATTTCTTCTCTTTTTGCAAAGAAAAGATACTAATTCTATTCACAGAAAGACCTTTCCCCATTCCTACCCACCACAGGACATGACAAAATGTTTATTTCATAATCATTCTCTTTTTCCCCCTGCCTCAAAATTTGCCATTATCCCCAACATGATTGCAATTGCTTTGGAAACTAAGTTAATGACTATTATTGATTCAGGCCCAATATTATTAATGCAAACTATTAATTTAAGGGTGTTGCCATACTTTCTGAGTAGCAAGCAGCCAGATAACCATGGCCCCATGCTGCAGATTTAATTTGCATGTCAATAGATCCAGATTTTTTTTTTCCATT
Organism: Cnephaeus nilssonii; assembly: GCF_951640355.1. Classification (NCBI taxonomy): domain Eukaryota; kingdom Metazoa; phylum Chordata; class Mammalia; order Chiroptera; family Vespertilionidae; genus Cnephaeus; species Cnephaeus nilssonii. The sequence continues at coordinate 27,135,231 of NC_137075.1, read as the reverse complement.
TTGTAAGCAATTTTTTTTTTTCATCTTACCGGAATCCAAGAAAGCCTCAGGGAATAACTGGCTGCTTGGCATATACCCCTCCTACATATAGATGACTGATCCCCAGCCCTAACAGAGGTATGTCAGAAGTCACCACTTCTACTTCTCGGAGTGTTTTCCAACACCATGGCATCGGGAACATCTTGGCATACAGGTGTTAAAAGACGCTTCCACCTCACGTCCAGCATTAAAATTTAAACTGATGGTTGTTATTCAGCTGAAGACACTATCAGTGTACAGTGTCACCGATCTGGTCACTATCTCTGGGAGGCTGCCAGAGCCTCTGCATTGGCTTATGGTGTCCTCTGTGACGGAAGCCAATTAAGATCACAAGATAGCGGCTGGTAATAATAAACGTCTAATGATGTTCCAGACTGAAAAGAGGTAATTAAAATGTGCATGTGGATGACCCCAGCGTCTATTGGCTCCGTGTAGCTGTTACGCTGACAACGCCCATGCTTTGTTTAGGAAAAGGAGTTAGTGTTGTCTAACAAGAATAAAATAAACAATTTAATAATATAGAAAAGATTGCCTTGGAACACACACCAGTTTCAATTTGGTTGCATCCCTGATAGAATGCAGTTGACTGTTGTCTCCTGGCTGGTCAGTAGTTTGTTGTTTTGGTTTCGGACTCTGTAAAGTCTTCCTCCTCCCCTCTGTGTCCTCCCTGACTACACGGTACACTCCCCTTCCCTCAGCCCCAGCCCCAAGATGGGTTTTGGGGTTGTTGTTGTATTTCACTAGGACTAGGTCTTATCTTCTTCAGGTGCTTCTTGAAATCAAAGACTATGTTTTGAAAAGAAAGACAATTAATTGGACAGCAAAGGAAGCCGGGTCCTCTTATCACTTGATCTGGTCCTGGACATAGTGCTTCACACTTTTCCCATTCCTCACCCTGCAGCCCAAAGCTTTCCTGTGCACCTGCTCAGCTCAGCTCATCAATTTTCTGTGAGCCAGTTAAGTTCCTTGAAGCCTGTCCACTGAGCAGAGGTGGTGATAGCTCTCTGAGAAAAAGAAGAAAGAGAAAGAGAAGCAGAATGCTGCTCCGGGCCTTTATCTTGATCACACTGTTTGTTTTTGCATTGATGTCTGTAATGAAACAAAGAGGATTTAATCGTGTTAAACAAAAGCCTGTTGGTACCCAGAGGAAACCCACTTAACTCTGCTCCAAGTCCTGGAGTTTCAGGTTTCTTGTCTTCCTCTTTGCTGATCCACCAGGCTGAGTTCCTTACCTGGGGCTTAAAATTGTGAGGTGTGAACTCTTCTTTTGTTTTGACAGGTGCTCTTTGCTAAACATCAGCCTAGCCTGGATGGTGATAATACACAGAAGGGGGGAAAAAACTTCAGAGTGCTAATGAGTGTAGTTACCCAACTTCTGCCTTTAATGGGCTTGATTAGCTTCCCTCCTTGGAGTTCTTTAGGATAAAGTGGGAAAACAAATTGGGCTGGTAGGAAATGAGTTGTGAAAAAGACAGTTGCTAAGGAGAAGACCCAGGAACCATCCCCATTTTGGAATCCCAAGAAGGAAAGAAAGGTGACGAACCTGGGCCTAAGACTGCTCTTTCTTGATCAAGGCATTGCTGGTGAGCCTGGCAGCTGTAAGTGCTCTGGTAGAACAGGCTCACAGGTGACACTGATGACATTTGGCCAGCCCGTTCCCAGACGTATTCCCTTTAGAAAGCTTTCAGTCGTCAAGAGATGCAGATACTCAGAACTGATAGCACTTCGCTCTTATATCCAGAAAATGGTCCCCTTGGGGGCAGAGAGAAGCCTTGAGGCCTCCTACGTTGACTTGAACCGGTCCTAGTGTGTCCCCTGGCTGACCACTCCACAGTGATTCCCAAGCAGCCTTCCTGGGAATCTGTCTCTCCCTTTGCCCCCTCACTCCTCCCCCACCCCCCCCACCCCCCCCCCCCACACACACACACTGTCCCCCAAGCATTCTTTCCGGCATCACTCCTGAGAAGAGGGACTTTCTCCTTCTGCAGCACTGATGGCTCTGCTGTGCCTCCCCGGCTCAGAGGTAAGTACAGCTGAACCACGTCTCCAAGTGGCAAAAAATGGTGGTGGCGCTGAGCTCTGCTGTCAACACAGAAAGTTCCATTGCTCCAAATTTCCCTTAAAAAAGGCACCTTCTCTGCTTGCAGTATTTCCCCATCTCTAGTTAGGGAGCGATGATGGAGTAGGATATGCACTTCTCCCAGAAAAAAAAAAATCAGCACTCAGGAAAGGTTCACAGAAAATTAGAGAAGTGATATGATGGTTAAAAGTGGACCCAAACCATCAAATAGTTTGGGTAAAGCTGTTCATGCTACAGATTCCTCAGCTTTTAACGTGTCTATAAAATAGCACTAAGATTTTAGGATGGTTATAAGCACCTAATTAACTGATGGAAAATGCTTGCTCACTCATTTATGGAAAATAAAGAACATTATAACCTGATGAACAAAAAGATAGATACAGAGGCAGTTAAGTACCGAACAGATTGTCAATTACAGTGGGAAGGCTGGGGAGTGTTGGGGAGGGGGGCAAAGATCAACCAAAGGACTTGTATGCATGCATATAAGCACAACCAATGGACACAAGACAGTGGGGGTGTGGGATGAGGGTATGTGACAGGGGGTAGGGGAGGCTGGGGGAAGGTCAATGGGGGAAAAAAGGAGATATATGTACTACTATATGTAATACTTTAAACAATAAAATAAAATTTTTAAAAAATGCTTTCGGGTCCTTGTCATAGCTTGTGCTCAGTAGATGTTAACCATCATTATCAGCAACTGGATGGTGTTCTCCAGGCAGGTGGTTAATTCACTGAGACTCATGTCCTTTGTCGTGGACTTCATCTTCCAAACACTGGCGTCACTTGTTTTCCAGCCTTTGGTGGGAGCGAGCCTTTTTCTTCGCGTGAGAGGGCTTTGCCTCCAGTCTCATTCTGTCTCCTCAGCAAGCAAATTACCCTGATTCGCACATTCCTTTTCCCTAAAATAACTAATCAGGCTGCTTAGCCTGACTCTCTCCTCATTCAAGGTCTTAAAGAGGACGGAATTATGTATTTAATTTCAGTCCTTTTCTCAAGCAAGACCTAGAGGGCAGAGGAACAACAAGGAAGCCATGTTTCTTTCGGGTCCCCACTGGTCTCCACAACGTGGCCACGTCTTGTGCCTGCCCTGAAACCAGCCACTCGCCACCCTGCATGCCTTTCTTCATTCTTTGCAGTAAGGGCACAAGGAGAGTGGACTGGCCTTGAGTGTAGACTATTGCCGCTGCCTCATACCTGGAGTTTCCATCATAGAGTGAGGACTGGTCTTGGATCCTGGGTAGTTTTATTTATTTTTTTAATTGAGGTGTAATTAATATAGCATTGTATAAGTTTCAGGCATGCAATATAGTGATTTGATGTTGCTATATATTGCAAAATGGTCACCACAGTAAACCCAGTTAACATCTATTACCATATATAATGACACATTTTTTCTTGTGATAACTTTCAAAATACACTCTTCTAGTTAATTTCAAATATGCAATGCAGTATTTTCAACTGTAGTCACCATGCTGTCCATTACATCTTCGTGACTTCATACCAAAGTTTGATTTTTTAATTACTGATCCTTACAAGTTAATTATAAACTAAAACCTTTAGAAAAGATTATAATTATATAATTATTTCTTAGGAGAGGGAAGCCGGTAAAAAGGCTTTTTAAAAAGGTGAGTAACTGCCCTGTCCGGTGTAACTCAGTAGTTAGAGTGTCAAAGGGTCACAGGTTTGATTCTGGGTCAAGGGCAAGTACCTGGGTTTCAGGTTTGTTCCCTACCTCCAGTCCAGAAAGCATGCAGGAGGCAATCAGTTGATATCTCTCTCACATTGATGTTTCTCTCCCTCCCTCCCTCATCCTTCCACTCTCTCTGAAAAGCATGAGAAAAATATCCTAAGCTGAGGATTAAAAACAACAAAAAAGGTCAATAACTTGGGTCATTGCTCTTTCGGAGACAACAAAATGATAGGCAAACTGCAAATGTGGTTGCTTTCTTAAATCAAATACCTAAATTAAGCAAAAGGATGACAAAAGAGAGAAGAAACAAAAAGTAGTCATTTGGCTGCTTTCAAAACAGGAGTATACTCATCTCTTATAGGTGAACTAGAGGCCCAGTGCACAAAATTCGTGCACTGGTAGGGTCCTTAGCAGCTGCCGGCTGCCAGCCAGGGCCCCCCTCCCTTCCCCAGCCACCTGCCACCACCGCTAGGGCCTCCCTCCCTTCCCCAGGTCGCTGGTCACCTGCCGCCACTGCTGCCAGCACCAGCCAGGGCCTCCCTCCCTTCCCCCGGGCAGCCCCGCCCCCTGGTTGAACTCTTGGACAAACTCCCGGTTCGAGGGGACAATTTGCATACTATGCTTTTATATATAGGATTTATCATGATCTTGACATAATATCCTGTATTTGCTTTAAAAGTAACAGTTAACACATTAAGAGGAAGGAGGGAGGCATTCAAACACCAGTTACTTAATTGGAACAATTCAAACTGAACAGGGCTGAAACTGAAATGGGTGTTGTGGCAGTACCTTCAGTACAGTATTCCTGTTTAAGTTCTCAGTTAGACTGTACAAAAGCAAAACAAACTCCAGTTTTCATCCCTGACAGTTGAAGCCATCAAAAAGAATATTTGATTCCCCAAATTTCTCTCTTTTTTTTAGCTAGAAAATATATGGATAAGTCCATTTTATTCCTTTCCATGTAATCATGCTACCTTTTATAACTGGCTTTCATGCAGATTTATAGAGGGTTTTCTTACAATAATGAATGAAGCTAGCTAGGTATTCACAAAATAAGAATAATAAACTGTTCTTTCTGCTTTTTCCTCCCCAAATAGAAGTTATCTTACTTAAAAAGAGAAAGTCTTGATCTCTGGTTTTTCTCTTTTCTGCCCTCATGTCCAGGTACTGGAGCTTGCCTTGAGTGTGCTTGAACAGAGAGCTATAAGGAGTCACCTATGGCACACAAATTATTTTGTTAGGGTGCCATCTGCTGGTGTCAATTTTTTTTTTTTTTTTAGTAGATTCACAGACAAAAAAAGACTAAGGGTGTTTATCACTACCAAGCCAGCAATGCAAGAAATGCTAAAGGGACTGGTGTAAACAGAAGAAAAAAAAAGGTAAGAAGGAACACAGGCACAAAAAATAAAAATGGCTACAAACAAGTACCTTTCAATAATAGTTTTAAACGTAAACGGACTAAATGCTCCAATCAAAAGACATCGAGTGGCTGAATGGATAAAAAAACACGATCCATATTTATGCTGTCTACAAGAGACCCACCTCAGAACAAGGGACTCACACAGTCTGAAAGTAAAGGGATGGAAAAATATCTTTCAGGCAAATGGAAATGGAAAAAAAAGCTGGGGTAGCAATACTTATATCTGACAAAATAGACCTCAAAGTGAAGGCCATAACAGGAGATAAGGAAGGCCACTTCATAATACTAAAGGGATCGATACAATAAGAGGATATAACTCTGGTAAACATATATGCACCCAATGCAGGAGCACCCAAATACATTTAAAAAAAAAAACAATTGCAATAGGGGACTTTAATACACAACTTGTTTTTCTTAAAGGTTAAATGGTAAGCTTCTATTAAAGCTAGTGGAATTTATTTGACTCAAATTATAGAATTTGACTAGAATGATAGTATAGACTATTTTCAAACGCTTGTCCGGTATATAATTCTTGAACACTCCAATATGGTAATGTAAAAATTCACTTTGTTCTAAAATAGGTAAATGGACACAGCAGACATTGCCTTGACTTACTGGTTCCTGATCTGTTTGGATTCAAGTTTCATTTTATAGTTTCCATGACTCCCATAACTTCTTAAAAAGTTGTGTTAAATTTTCCCCTTAGGAAAGCAATTTAATTGCTCTGCTTGTGATTGCATCAATTTTAATATGAAAAGTCTTGATTTACCTGCCGTTCACTAAACTTATTCTCCAGGCATGGTATAAAGTGCACGCACAATTTGTTTTCTCACTATAAAGCAAGCTTATCCACATAGTCCTTATTACTCATGTTCAAAATCAACGCTGTTCCCAGGCCTTTGCCGGACCTACCTTCTATAAGAGAAAAGGAAAAGAAATTACGACCACTCCCCCCGCCCCCCCACTATCACTACTTTTTAAAAATCTTTACCACTTACTGTGTGACCTTGAGCAGCCACTTAACTTCCCATGCCTCTTCTTCCTTCTCTGTCCATTTCAGATAACAGTAACTACCTCATAAGATTACCTATTGGGTTATCTCAAGTGCTAAAAGAAACTGTACCTATAAATGTCTTAGAACAGTGCCTGTAACATAATAAGCACACAATAACTATTAGCTGCTTTACTTAGTTGTTAAACATGTCAAAAAACATGGGTTAATAGCAACTGGGGAATCATTGCTTTCAGCAACTTTTGAGGTCCTTAACTTCTTCCAATTGGGAAATATAAAATGTGCAAGTATATTTATACTAGAGGCCCGATGCATGAAATTCATGCAAGTGTAGGCCTTCCTTTCCCCAGCTGCCAACACTGGCTTCCCTCTGGTACCCGGAAACTGGGCTTCCCTCCAGCCACAGCTTCATCTGGAATGACATCTGGTCTAATTAGCATATTACCCTCTTATTATTATAGATTGTGAAGAATAGGGGAAGAAAATTTATTTTCCTTACATTTTTTTATTCATTCTATGAGCATTTAACTGGCTTGAAATTAAATTTCAACTCCTTTAAATCTTATATAAAGCCTTTCCTAGGCTGACCTACTTACTTCTCCATCCTCATTGCTCAATGTTATTTTTCAGATTGTGTGTCCCAGCCACAATGAACTTCCTTCAGTTGCCTGAGTGAGCCATGCTCCCTCTCCACAGCTCTCTGCCTGCTCTTGTCCCCTGAGCCTACAATACCCTTCTCCTCCCACTTGCCCCATCAGCTGGCTAACCACTTCTTATCTCTCAGCTCCCCTGTTAAGAAGTCTCAAGACAAAGATCAGAAAATCCTTTCATGGGCCCATAATACTCAGTACTCATTTATCCCACCTTCATGCCATCACATTTCCATAGGATGGGGAGGTAGGGCCCACACACTCACCACTATGCTCCCAGCTTCTGGAGCAGTGCTGACGCCCAGCAGGGGTAAATGTTTATTACGTAAGGGACAGTGCACATGGGCATGTTTATTTTGGGGGAGATGAAAAAGAAAGCATGAGCTATCTCCCGCCTACAGGTTTAATTCTGTCTCAAGTAGTGAACATTTTTCTTCAGTTATTTCCATTAAAGCACTGCCAGTGTCAATCTCATTCATTAATAACTTTTTTACTCATATATTTGTAGCAAAGTGGGCTTAATAAAAATAGATGTGATTGGAGGGGTTATATACATGTAGGAATTCATTTTGAATTTCTATGTTGGCAAATAATAAATTCTATCTTTTTAAGTTGTGGTGCTTAATCCTCAACTGAGGATTATTTTCCCCATTGATTTTTAGAGAGAGTGGAAGGGAGAGAGAGAGAGAGAGAGAGAGAGAGAGAGAGAGAGAGAGAGAGAGAGAAACATTGATGTGAGAGAGACACATGATTGGTTGCCTCCCGTACTCACCCAAACCAGGTCAAGGATCGAATCTGCAACCCAGGTGCATGTCCTTAACTAGAAATCGAACCCAAAATTCTTCAGTGCTTGAGCCAAAGCTCTAACCGTATAGCCACACTGGCCAGGGTGTAAATATTACCAACATCTTTATCCTTTCAACAATTAGAATTTTCTCTTCCTTCCTTCCTTTCTTTCTTCCTTTCTTTCTTTCTTTCTTTCTTTCTTTCTTTCTTTCTTTCTTTCTTTCTTTCTTTCTTTCTTTCTTTTTTAAGATTTTGGTTTTATTTTGTTTTATTTATTTTTTAAAATTCTTTATTGATTAAAGAATTACATATGTCTCCTTTTCCCCCCATTGACCTCTCCCAGTCAACTCCCACCTCCCAACCCAGACCCTCACCTCCCTATTGTCTATGTCCATTGGTTAAGTGTCCATATGCATGCATACACATCTTTTGGTTGATCTCTTACCTGCCCCCCCCCCCCACTTCTTACCCTTCCTTGCCTTCCCTCTGAGGTTTGACGATCTGTTCGATGCTTCTATGTCTCTGCATTTATTTTTGTTCATCAGTTTATGTTGTTCATTATATTCCACAAGTGAGTGAGATCATGTGATATTTATGTATCTCCGACTGGTTTATTTTGCTTAGCATAATGCTCTCCAGGTCCATCCATGCTGTTGCAAATGGTAAGAACTCCTTCTTTTTTACAGCAGCATAGTATTCCATTGAGTATATGTACCACCATTTTTTAATCCACTCATCTGCTGATGGGCACTTAGGCTGTTGCCAAATCTTAGCTATTGTAAATTGTGCTGCTATGAACATAGGGGTGCATATATCCTTTCTGACTGGTGTTTCTAGTTTCTTGGGATATATTCCTAGAAGTGGGATTACTGGGTCAAATGGGAGTTCCATTTTCAGTTTTTTGAGGAAACTCCATACTGTTCTCCACAGTGGCTGCACCAGTCTGCATTCCCACCAGCAGTGAATGAGGGTTCCTTTTTCTCTGCATCCTCGCCAGCACTTGTCCTTTGTTGATTTGTTGATGATAGCCATTCTGACAGGTGTGAGATGGTACCTCATTGTCGTTTTGATTTGCATCTCTCGGGTGATTAGTGACTTTGAGCATGTTTTCATATGTTTTTTGGCCTCCTGTATGTCCTCTATTGAGAAGTGTCTATTTAGGTCCTTTGCCCATTTTTTTTTTATTGAATTGTTTATCTTCCTTTTGTTAAGTTGTATGAGTTCCCTGTAAATTTTGGAGATTAAACCCTTATCAGATGTATAGAATTTTCACAAAATGTATATATATAACAATTTATTCAGCAAATACTTACTGAGCGCTTACTATTTGCCAGGTACTCCTCTAGGCACTGAGTAAGCAGACAGAAATTCCTAACCTCTCTGAGCTGAATCAGTTCTGTGTTTTTGCTAAGTTTCTCTGTATCAGCCAAGAGAAGAAGAAAAACCAAAAAGACAGTGCCCAGCAAGGGAGCTGTCACAGTCCCTGCCTCTCCAGGAACAGGGAAGGAGCAGGTACCCAAACGCTAGTCCCCTGATTGTATGGGGAAGGCTGCGTGGTGGAGGCGTGGCTTTCATTAAAGAAACTCAGCCAGTGCGTGGTGTACCTTTAGAGGGGAACCTGGGATAGCAGTTCAGACTTCTCTCCCCTCCCTCCTTCATTCTCCTGCTTTACCTTCCACTGGCTGAAGCCAGTAGAAGCCAGGATGCAGGAAGCCCAGGTGAGGCAGGGCCTGGAGCACAGAGCAGTGGCCGGGGCCAGAGTGGGTCTGGAAAGAGAAATGGAAAATATCCAGCACTAACCATGACCAAGAACTTTTAAATTATTAGTATTTTAATCTCAGTCTTTTCTAGTGCAAAGCATTTTTTCAAATAATTGGCAATTGTTGTGCTGCAGAATCGGTGCCACCTGTTGAAAATAGGGGCTTAACTTTTTATGAACTCATGATGTTTAAACAAGAACCAACGTTCTGTATATTTTGAAATGCTTTTTTTTTTTTATCAAAAGGAGAGATCTCATATGTATGAATAATCTCTTTCTAGATATTGTCTCTGAAGCTCATGTCAAAACTTTGAAAAGGGGGAAACAGGGTTTGGGATTCTGTGACTAAGGAAGAAAGAGTGAGGACACCACGGATGTGTTTTTTCTGCGCTTCCTGGGATCGGCCGCAGTGCAGGTGTGGGTCTCTGCGGTATCGCCTGGCCTGAGGGCCAGGCCACAGGCAGTACGTGTAAATAGAAAGATGGTTGTTGAGGTCCCACGGGATCTTTGAGACCAAGATTTCTTTTAATGGTGGAGGTTAAATATCGCCTGAGGATATATCTGAAATCCAAAGGCACTACAAGCAAGAACATTGTATTAGCCTTTATCATACCTCCCATTTTCATGGCATTTGTTGTATCATTTTCCTTGAAAATCTTATTAAAATCCTGCTTGGCAAGATCGCTATACATTTGATTTATGCTTTTATAGGAAGTGCTATTTTCACTCATTTATAACTCAGGTTGACATATTTACTATGAGGTAAGCTTATCTTCAGAACAATTTACACAATTTATTTTTCCTGAAATACCACCTGTCCCAAATTTAATATCCTATACAATAAAAACCTAATATGCAAATTGTCCCCTTGACCCGGACTTCGACCAGGAGTTTGACCACTCGCTATAACGTGCGCTGACCACTAGGGGGTTGTGCAGAACATGGCAGGCATCAGCGACGCGGCGCTGGCAGTGGGCAGCAGTGAAGGAGCGGGACCGCAGCAGGATGGTGGAGCAGGTAAGCAGACAGCGCCAGGCCAAGGAGCGTGTGAGGGGGGGCCTGATCGCCCACTGATTGTCCCACAGATGGTGACCAGCAGCGGTGGTGGTGGGGCTGCTGCCCGGCTCCCAGGTACTGAGGGAGCCAGGCGGGGGGCCCAGCCCCAATCAATCATCCTGCAGACAGCAACCAGTGGCTGGCAGGGCCCTGATCACCAATCAAGGCCAGGCCCTAGGCTGGGACAGGGAACTGGGGGTGAGTGGTGGCAACCAACCTCCTGCGGTGCCCGGGCAGGGTGCTGCAACCTCTCGCCAGCTACCTGGGGGCAGGGGTGATGGGGACGGAGGTGCAGTCAGAATGTGGGGTGTCCGCCAAGCTCGCTCTCACTCCCCCTGCTACCCTTCCCCAGGACACCAGGGCTTGCGCACCGGGGAAGCCCCAGGCACTCAGGTGCCAGGTGCCCATGAGGAGCCCGCCCAGGCCCAGCACTTACATGGCCTCTTTCAGGTGAGGCAGTCCACAGCCACCTGGACCTCAGGGGCCAGTTGGGCTCCCTGTGGGCTCACACAGGAGCCGGTCTGCGAGGCTGGCTGGGAGATAGCATGCTGCCCACCCGGCTTCCATGCAGCTCCGCTGGCAGCCCAGAGGCCCATGCTGCGCCCCAGCCCGCGGTGTCCGGCCGCATTCACTGCATCTCCGCATGGGGACTTGGGCACCGTGACTCAGGCGAAGGAGGGCACGTGGGAGCCCAGGTGCTGCTCAGGGCCCAGAGGTCAGCTGGGACCTGTCCTTCCAGGCTCACACTTCAATCACTGGCCAGGTCTAGGGACCACACCCGTGCACTAATTTCATGCACTGGGCCTCTAGTTAATAAACCTAACTGCCTGTACTTAACACCAACCATGCGTTTATGTTGTGAGGATACCAGCTTGTATGACTTCCTTCTCAGAGTTAAAAATCAAACAATATTGGGCACAATAAGAATGCCTAATAAACTCTTACTCTACAATTTCCACAAAATTGTATAATGCATTTTTGAATTTAAAACACTAAGACCCCAACTCACTCAAAAATAAGAAAACCAAGAACTTAAATGAGGTTCCCAAACAAATCCACGTATGCATTTAGGTTCCTAGAAATCCAGCCACCCCCTGACAAATAAACAATGCTCATGTGAGCATGAGAAGCCCTGGGTCCAGCCCTGGCCAGTTCCTCATGGGTGACTTCCTCTGAACCTCAGCTTCATCCTCTGCCCAGAGCAGGGCTGGGCCAGGTGCCTTGGTTCCCCTTCCAGAGTCAGATTTCTATGGACGGCTACCGGCCGCTATCTCTAGTGTGTTGACACGCTGTACCTTTGTTTTTTAATCTTCCACATTAAAATGTAATTGAGGATTGAATCCCCACTATCTAGCACTTTGCCTGAAAAAATGCATAGAAGGAAGTCCATGAATATGCACAGGCCTGAGTACTTCGCCAAGCTATTTAAGCATAGCCAGGTCTCTAGAACTATTTCAAAACACTGTAACTCTAGCTTTAGCACACCACAATGTTAGGGGTTCAGCTGCTAACAATGCATGAAGATGAAAACTTGGCCAAGGATAGAACTCTCCATTTGATTAGAATTTTGGAAAGAGGGTGCAAGTATATTTATCTCGGGCAAAAGAACATGTTTGCACTTCATATTTTAGCTAAAATTTTACCCAAGAAATCAGACCCTTGGTTCATCCTTAATGCCCTCGTTAAAGGTGACCCAGTGCAAATGCTATGGACTGGATTTTTGTGTCCCCTCAAAATTCATATGCTGAAGCTGTGATCGCCAAGGTGTGGTATTTGGAGGTGGGGATTTTAGGAAGTAATTAAGTTTGGGTGAAGTCACAGGAGTGGAGCCCCTTGATGTGGCTAATGCCCTTATAAGACGAGACCAGAGCTCTCTCTTTCCACTATGTCAGGACACAGAAAGAAGGCAACAGTGCAAACCAGGAAGAAGATTCTCACAAGGAACCAAACCTATTGGCACCTTGATTTTGGACTATTCAGTTTCCAGGACTGAAAAAAAAAATTCTGATTGTTTAAGCCACCCAGTCTATGGTAATTTTGTTAGAGTGGCCCGAACTCAGACAGCAAGTTACTGTGGTCTGTTCACAAACAACCCAGAATCTCATGTTAAAGGATTCAGGGTCAATAATGAATTATTTTACAATGTAATTAAAGAGTAAGAAATCTAACAATATAGTGATAAGGAGGGGCCATGTGGAATACTGACACCAATTGCAGAAATAACCAGTTCGAGGCAGCCCACAACCTTGATAGACTTATTCAAAGGCAGGGATATTTCTAACCCAAAGCAGAACTCTCCCGGGTTTGCCACTGAAGGGGTCAACCTTCTCCAGGTTGGGAACTATGTCTTTTTAATGCTTTTTTGTAAAACCCCAGAGAACATGGGCTCACTCTGAATGCTGCTATAAAAAAAAAATACACAACACATTAACAATATACACTGTTTAGTAGTATTTTGGTTGTATCAAGTCACACCAGGAAGATTTCAGCCTCTGTTTTGTTTAACTTCATACTTTCTACAGAGAATATATTAGCTTTGTTACACACAGTAGGTTTTCTTGAAACACTGAGAAAACAAATGCATGTATCAGGGTGTGTGTGTGTGTGTGTGTGTGTGTGTGTGTGTGATTGAAAAATGAGAAATCCAGTTAAACCCCTTCAATAAAAAATATTCTTATTTATATAATATTATGGGCTCATCAAAATAAAGTACAACCAAATTATATGTGACCTGGTATAGGGACAAGATGCTTCATGAATTAGATAGAACAGCTACTTGCCCATTTATTTTGACTTTTCATACCTGTTTGTCTCTCTCTAACTCCCCTTCTATTTTTCAAACTTTGCCCATCATTCTCTCTCTTTCTCTCTCTCTCTCTTTCTCTCTCTCTCTCTCTCTCCCATCTTTCTGTTAATTCTAGCTGCTGAAGTTATATTGTAGGCTCCCTACAGATATATACTATACATTTAATGTTTCCTGTGGTTTTGAAATGTTTTATTACTGGTTAATCTACCTTAGCATTAAAAATGGAAAAGATGATTTTTAAAAATTAGTCTTACTTTTCCTCAGTCTGTTTGGGTATTAATTCATATCAGTTTGACTTAAGGTTTTCAAATAGCCACATATTTCTGTAACATTGTAAAAGGTGATGCTGTTTTCTGTAATTTTCTAAAATGAAGTGTTTATTTTGTAATATTTATAATAGCTAACTGATTTGAAGTGAGACCAGAGAAAGAAAAATAAACTTGTGAGTGCTGTAATTTATTTTGAACAGAAACAGGATTTATTGAATGATGTAGTTTGACTCACTGCATGTACAACCATCATTAGGAAACAATGCAAATCACACACACTATTCATGTAAAATTAAGGTAGCAACATGGATAGCCAAGAAAGCATATTCCAAGTTCAATGGCTCCTAGTTATTTATTTATTTTTATCTTTATTATTGAGAGTATTACAGATGCCTCCTCTTTCTCCCCATTGCCCTCCTCCATCCAGTTCCCACCTCATCCCAGTCCTTCACCACACTGTCCATTGGCAATGTAAAAATGCATATACAATTTTTGGTTAATCTCTTCCTGCCCTCTGTCTCCCCTTCTTCTGAAATTCATTAGTCTGTTCTATGTTTCCATGACACTGGCCTTATTTTATTTGTTCAGTTTATTTTGTTCATTGTATTCCACATGTAACTGAGATCATGTGATATTTATCTTTCTCTGATTGGCTTATTTGCTTAGCATAATAATCTCCAGGTCCCTCCATACTGTCTCAAAGGGTAATAGATCCATCTTTTACATAGCTGCATAGTATTTCATGGTATAAATACACCACGGCTTTTTTGTCCACTCATATACTAATGGGCACTTGGGCTGTTTCCAGATCTTAGCTATTATAAATTGTGCTGCTATGAACGTACTAGGGTGCATATAGTCTTTCTGATCAGTGTTTCGGGATTCTTAGGATATATTCCTGGAAGTGGGATCATTAGGTCAAATCGAAGTTCCATATTTAATTTTTGTAGAAAATTCCACACTGTTTTCCATAGTAGCTGCACCAGTCTGCATTCCCACTAGCAGTGTACTAGGGTTCCCTTTTCTCCGCATCCTCACCAGCACTTGTTGTTTGTTGACTTATTGATGATGCCTTTAATGACTCCTTTTATCACACCTAATTCTCTGGCAAGTTCTATAAGCAGGGGTTTTCACCCTCTGAATCCAGAAACACTTCATGGTCTTAGGTAAAAATTATATCACAAATAACCTATTGTTGGGTGAAAAGGTGAAAGGATTAAGAAGTACAAATTGGCAGTAACAGAATGGACATGAATGTAAAGTACAGCATAGGGAATATAGTCAATAATATTATAAAAACTAAGTATGGTGCCAGATGGGTTCTAGATTTATCAGGGTGACCACTTAGTAAATTATATAATGTCCAATCACTGGGTTGTATACCTGAAACTAAAATATTGCATGTCAACTATAATTAAAAAAATAAGTTATTTAAAGTAAAAATCAAGTAACTGTTGCCAACAATTACAAAAAATGTATAATTGATGTGCATTTTAAGGAAATTAGAACAGATTATAACATTTATCCCTACAATATCACACATGTTCCCAATTTGCTCATTTTCTTGAGTGCAAGAGAAATGGTTGGAGTCTCCAAAGAAGAAGAAAACAGCATTTATTGAAAACCAGGACCAGGGTACTCATTTAAAATTACATAAACGTAGATATGTAGAAAAATGTAAAAGGCTATGGAAATTTTGAAAGATAATGGGATTAGCCTTGATATGTCTTTTTTATTTATTGGCATCTATACTTTCTAATTTTCCAACAATAAAAATACATTGTCTGTGGTAGAGGCTATTGATTTTTGCAGTACATCTCTGTGCTCATGTACATTTCTCAGCGCACATGCATCAGATCCCATGAGGTCATGTGACTCTCTCTCCGCAATCAGACAGTAGAAGACAGAACGTGGCACTTCCTGGCCTGGGTGTGCTTTCCATTGTGCTCTCTCCCATTTGTGCTGCTAGAAACCTAGGTCTCCAGCCCTGCTCGGAGAAAAGACTTGCTGGATTTGCATCAGATTGTAATATGAGCAAGAAATAAAACTTTTTCATGTTAAGCCACTGATATTTGGGGGTTTGTTACCACAGGATACTATCCTGAATAATGCATTTGTGTAAGTTAATATTATTTTAATTTAACGTTCATGAGTTCACTTGAGGCCAGTATAATTATTTTTATATTACATATGAGGCAGCTGAAACTTGGAGACACTTAATAACTTGCCTAAATAGGAAGTGGTTGAGCTGGAATTTAAATCCAGCTTCCACTTGAACTGTTTGGTATGTTTGTTTGTTTTACTTAAACTATCCCTTTATCATATCACAATATAATGTGACTTGCATGTGAATAGAGCTACCACTTTTCATCAAATCTCCCTTTTATGTAAGCAAAAGTGGTTCCTTTTATCCTTGTTTGGCCCTATCGTTTTCAGTGTATCCCTGCAATGACCATCCTCACTGCATAAGTAAGCCTCTTATTCTATGAGGAAGATCTCAACCTCCCCAGTTCAGAGTTAAAGGTACGATGATGTGTTTCCAATATTTATCAGAGAGCAATTTATCCTCTAAGAAATGCCCAATGAAAAATGGAAGGTATTTGGGAACAAATAAGTGGCAGAAGCCTGGGTGTCTGGCTACATGATGGTTCTGAAGGGACTCCAGGGTCCTTTATTGGACACATGAGCCAAAATAAATCTCGAGAGCCCATCATGTAGAATAGGCATATGGACCTAACATCAAGAGAATCTGTAATGTGGGTTTTCTAGTAGTCGAGATAGAGTTGATATCATTGTAATTAGCTAGTTATTAATAATAGGAAAGAGCAAAGGGAAGGCCAGATATTATAGGCATGTCATTTGCGCAGCTTCACCAAGAAGCTACAACTTTGCTCTCTCCAGTGGGGGAGGAGTCCAACAAAGGGAAGATAGAGCATGCCCAGTAAAGTTGGAGGGACTATGGAAGGTGCGTGCTGTCGGTCACACGTAGAAACAGAGGTCATTGGCTAGAATGGGCATGGCCACTGAAAGGGTGTGTAAATTTGCGGATACATAATCCCCTAAACAAAATAATTCGCTGTCTTGGTTCCTCTTGTGCTCTTGGGACTCTTGTTGTTCGGGCCATGCTCTCTTGGTTTACTTGCATTTGCCCCTATGGCCCATGCCATGCGGACCCCACACACAATGGACTAATGGGCAGCTAGCCTGTTGCTGTATTAGACTATGCAAATATGGAACGGAAACTCTGGACACTGGCTCTGATTTCAGCTCTACTGAGACCCCAGCTACACTTCTTCTATGACTTGACTAAGGAAAATGGGACTTTGGAAATCCAGCGGTATAATTCCACGGTAATAAAGCTTTCTATTATGTCTCCTCCTTCCCGTGGGGGCCCCCAGAAATGCTTATTCCAGTGGTACCACAAAAACCACCCCTGGCAGCAACTGGGGGAGATGAGGCCCACTCCCCTCTGATAACAGAATTATAATCATGTATCCCCATGTTTTCTCTTATAGTCAAGGCTGTGTATTTTCAAGAATGTTGTACATGGCTCCTTACTCTACTGGTCTTACTTGAGAAAGTGCCTCAAGTTGAATAACATTAGTAAATATGCAGTCTATCAATCCTATCACCAAAGTTTAAATGAGTCAAAAGTGTATAGAATTTTTTTTAAAGGAAAAATATTTTTAAAAATTTAGCCTAGCTGACTCAATTTTAATAGCATCCCCTGTATTTTTGGGACATAAAATGTAGTTTAAGATTGACCATGCCTATGAAATTGTTGTTCAAAACCTAGATTATTATCCCAAATTATAGGGAACTAGTGACTTTAATGGTAAAAACCTTTATTTATGCCTCAGAAAGAGTACTAAAACCAAGATGATGTTCTCTGAGTAGCTTCTACGGCAAATATTTGAATATATTGTAGATTTACAAACATAAGAAAATCAAATCTCTAACCAAAGAGGGTATATGCATATATGCATAACCCATGGACACAGACACAATAGTGTGGTAAAGGCCGGGGTGGGGGAGGCAGGAGCAGAGTGGAGGGGGTCAGTGGAGAGAAAAAGGGGACATCTGTAATACTTTCAACAAAAAAGATAAATTTTTATAAAAATGAAATCCTATGTGGAAAGGAATCAGAAGATGAAACAAAAATATAAGAAAATGTATCTTGCAAATAACCCCAAACTCTCAAAAATACATCTGTACCACGTAATCATGTGACAATGGCTTTTCAATCTCTAGGGATATTTTAAAAATTCATTTCTCCAGCACATTTGTTTCTTATATATTGAACTAGAAAATATAGAAACTAGAGCTTAGCCAAAGAGTTCCTAGAAAATATAGAAACTAGGACTTGGCTCAAGAGTTCATGCATGCTTTGGTTTGAGTTTTAGGGTTGTCGCATTTATTCATATATATATTCTACATACATGATGTCATGAGTTTTATTTTCTGTTTAAAGCCTCAGCAAAATGCAAAAAGAGATTATGCCAATATTCACACGGTCAAAAGTAATAACCCTTTTCTTATTTTCGTTACCATTTATTTTGTGTCAAAATTATTGCTATAGCAACGTGTGGAAGAAAATGTTTAAGAAAGGTCCAAAAAAGTTTTATCAAGCAGACATATCAGCCCATAATAAATTCATCAGATAGGTGTTCATCTTGGGCATGGTCATCTTTTTGTCAAGGTAATTCAAATTTATTCTAACATATCTTTGCTCGTATTGTTATTAATTAAATATATAAGAACATTTAGTCATTGCAACAGGAAAATCTTCAAGCCACAGAACAGATGGAGTCATGCAAATAACTACATTGACCACAAGGTGGCAAAGTATACAAATCTACTTCATTGAGTTGGGATCTTCCTGGAGAGAAAATGTCTTTCAGCATGGGGGAGGGGGAGGGGTGGCTTCTTTTACCATTGTCTGCAAAATTGTACTAATTTCTCAAAATTTGGTAATTACTCCAAATTCCTAGTTCTTGAGATGAATGTATGTAACATGTTACTATTCTAATTTATTATACTTTTTTTTCTTTTAGAGCCAAACTGAATTTCTTAAATCCTAAGTGTGCATTTTAAAGGCAAAATTATTGGGTCCCTCTCTTCCATGTTCAATCGATTTGATATGTATACATGAGTCAGTTGGAAAGTGGGCGCTATTGCCACACAAATTCAGAACCATGATGTGATTATATGATTAGTGCTAGTTATCAGGAAATTACAGTTCTTTATATTTCAAAAATTTTTGGTTTCAAGAAGAGAGATGATAAGAGTTATTAATATTGTTGTTCGCAAAACTCTATGTTCTCTTTTCCTTTATACACTTTGAGTGATCAGCCGTTTTTCAGTGACCGAATAGATAATCCTCTCAAATCTTCATCTGAGGCCCTGCTTCCTGAATCCTAAAGCAGAAAATCTAAGCTAGGCAGCTGGATGTGCCATATACCAATTGTATTTAAAATACTTAAAACTGATCTTATTATCTTCCTCCCCAAATGCCTGCTCCTTGCAAATTATTTCTCTTCTGGTAATCCAATGGGCTGTGACAGCCAAGTCAGACACCTGGGGCAGCTTCATGTCTTTTCTTTGGTTCCCTGGACCCTTCACGGTCTAGATCCTGCCCACTTTTAGGTCTCAGGCTCGGTCACTCTTCCATGTCCTGCCTCACACTGCCCATGTTCTCTCGCCCCTCCATGCCTTTGCTGATGCTCCATGTTTGTTATCTAGATAGTTCTCCTGGAGTTGTAAATTGATATAAACTATCTGGAAACTTTTGACATAACGTATTAACTACCGTAGACCATTCATATTTTTCTGCTTGTCAATTCCACTTTTGAAAAAGAATCACCGAAAAGTTGGTCTGACATTTATAAAAATGTCATTTGTCATAGCAAAAAACAAACCAATAAGCAAACAAAAAGAAAACCTCAGACAACAGAGAAATAGTAAAAATAAATTACACTAAAACTCTAAAAATGTTGTGTAGCTATGTTAATAGTATTTAAAGTAATGTTATAATGAGAAAAATGTTTGTTGTATAACATTAAGTTTAAAAAAAAATTGGGGGAGGGGGAGTGTTGAGAAGACTCGGGAGCCAGGACACCTGGTTCATGTCACTTCTTCTCTACAAGTTATTTATTCTCTTTGCTCCTCAGTGTTCTCATCTGTAAAATGGAAAAGGTAATAACAAAGCTGTTATGAGGATTACATGAGTTAACTCTTGTAAAGTGCCGATAGTGGCTGACAAAAAGAAAGTACTTAAAAAATTCTGCTAATGTTATTGCTCAGGAATGGCATTACGATTATTTTTCTGGTGACTATGAACCATTTGATATCCTATGTTGATAATTGTTTTGATCCATAGCCCTTGATTAATTCCCCATGCTGATGTGGTCTCAGGAAAATGATGAGGCAAATTATTAAACCAAGTTAAAATCATTCACCTTTGGTCTAAATAGGATACTCCCTAGGGAAATTGTTTGTAATTCAATAGAACACATTTGTTACATTTCAGTAAATGAACTGTTAAAGCATAATAATCTCCTCAGAGAAAGGTCTTGAAAAGATTGGCCTCAAACCCAACACTTTAACAAAGCAAGGTTTAATATTCCAGCTTTTGTTCTTTCAATAGAAACTATGATACACTTTTTCCAAATGAATATTAATGAACATAATTAAAGGCACATTATGACAGTCTACTGGTTTACTCTGAGGGTACCTGAGAATTCTTTAGATCAAAACCCAACTTAAACAAGTATGTATGAAAAGCCTCAGGTTTCTAGTGTTAATTAATCTTCTGATATAAAAATAATTAATTTCAGTTTCCTTTAGTTGGTTAGAAACACATATTCTAATATACCTGTAATATTATAGCCAAGATTTAAGACTTCAATATCCTCTTACCATTTTTAGGCTCATCAAACTAGGACTTCTTCTAGAATATGGAGTAGTTAGTTACCTATCTGCTGTGATATAACCCCATACATTATCCCTGGACAAATAGTAACAGCCACATTCATTAGATGTTTATTGTACACCCGGCAGTTGGCTTTTATAACTTCACTTTATGCTGTTTTACGAAGTAGAAACTGTTCCCAATCCCAATCTTCAGAAAGGCTTATAAAATGTCCACAACTCATGGACACCATCATTTGGGAGAATTAAAGGCTGTGTTCTACATTTGGGACAGGGAGATAAAAAATATTTTTTGCAAGCAGGAAGAGATATCATACTACCCCCAAGAATTTCCAGGAAATCCTGGACGAAACACTGTTTCCTACCTTACAAAGGACATTTGTTTAATTTTTACTGGATAGTGTGGATCAAGTAGACTAAAAGACTTGAATGTATTCGGCAACTTATATTGGATGCTATAAACCAACACTGATGGACTAGTTCACAGACTGTGATGTGTATAACTAATGACTTAAGTTTATTTTCTATGTTTTTTACTAATTCTTATTAATATTTTAATTAGAACAAATTGAAACATTTATACATCTCAGTTTTCCAATTCTGTAAGTACTTTTCTTTTTACAATACTGAGATGTTGATCAATTAGAATGAAAAAAAAAAGAAACAAGTTTGAATAAATTTAGAGTTTTTCTGAATAAATGTGATATAAATAAAAATTTATCATAAGGAACACAATCTCCACACTATAGACAGTTCTTTTCTCTAAAAACACATAGTGTTTATTGCAATATATTATCCTACATTGAGATCTAATTCTAGATACTTAAGGGAATCTCCAGAGAAGTTGGTCGATTGTCAAGTTTAATGAGACATCAACGTTTACATAGCATGCTGGTAAAAAAATATTAGTCGGGTGTTAATTGAGCTGATTGGATTAAGGAGTAAGAGCTGTTTGTCACTGACTGAACTGAGTCATAAGGAAAATAGAGAACATGTGCTGGACACACTTGCCTCCACTCCTCCTGTTGTCTGCATCTTGCAAGGGTTCAGGCCACAGTGCTCTGGTGTGCCAGAGGGCCTCCGCCCCCTGAGAAAGCCAGGCTGGACCCTGCCTGACTTCAGTGGTCTTCCCTGCTGCTGCAGCTGTGGGGCTTTTCATTATGGGACTGTAGGAACTTACCCTCCCAGCCTAAAATCAGAAGGAAAAGAAATGATACCTGTAAACACCAGCTTTCAGGCAGATTTGAAACTGGTTCTAGGAACCTTTCTCCAGGTCTTTGTCTCTTACAAACACAACCTTACTTAAAACTCAGGGCATACTCTTCAGGATCTTTAAGCATCATTGATGAAAGAAAACCATGTCAGGGACTCTGTTCCAATTATGTTCGCCAGTGTTTCGTTTAAAGTGAGTATTTACAAATTTGACCAAAGACATAAACTTGGAGATGCATGGAACTCAGTGAAACCTAACCAGAATAAATGCAAAGAAATCCTTGCCAGAGACATAATCAAACTCCTGGAAACTAACAACAAGCAAAAAAACTTGAAAGCTACCAGAGAAAAAGGAAACACTTATGCATATAGGGAGATAATATTGAATGATGGCAGATTTCTTATCAAAATCCAGCTAGCAGTGAGCTGAAAGCAGTGGGACATTTTTAAAATACTGAAAGAAAAGAAATGTCAGCCCAGAAGTCTATATTCCATTAAATTATCCTTCAGGAATGAAGGCAAAATAAAGATATTCTCAGATGAAGGAAAACTAGAGAATTTGTTGCCAGCAAAAATACTCTTAAAGAAATGGAAAAGGGAGTTCGTCAGAATGAATAAAAATGGCAATGGAAGGCAACTTGGAGTAATGACAATGAAAGATAATGAACAGACATAGTAAATATCAGGGCAGTGTAATAGACATGTTTTCCCTTTAAGCTTTTTTAAAATATGTATGATCATTGAAAGCAAAAAGTGTAACAGTTTGATAGGGCTTTCAATAGACATAGATGTAATCCTATTGCAACTACAACATATAGAGGGGAAGGTAAAGGGACCTGTAAGATAGTAAAGTTTCTGTATTCCATCTAAAGTGGTAAAATATTAATCCTAAACGCACTGTGAAAAGTTAAGTATGTATGCTATAACCCTTCAGTGATGGGCAACCTTTTGAGCTTGGTGTGTCAAACTTCGCCAAAAAACTGAGCATAACTCGGGTAGTGTGTCACTTTGAGGAAAAAACATTATTTCGCAAATGTTTCATCCTCGGCATGTGTCATCAGAAATGGCTACGCGTGTCAGTGCTGACACGCGTGTCATAGGTTTGCCATCACTGCGATCAACCCCTATCATGAAATTACAAAGGGATATAGTAAAATCCTCAACAGGTAAACCAAAATGAAATGTTAAAAAACATATTCTAATAATTCAATAGAGGGCAGGAAAAGGAAAAAAAGTGAATGAGAATTCAAAAGGAATGAAAAGGGAAAACACGATATCATGGTAGACCTAAATACAAAAAAAATACTAATAATCAAATTAAATTTAAAAATGCTTGAACACACCAAATAAAACACAAAGATTTTCATGAATTTTTGAAAATCCAAGTCTTAACTATATGATACCTATAAGAAACTCATATCCTACATAATAAAAAGGCAATATGCAAATTGCATCACTCCGCTATGCCCATGATTGGGCCGGCTGGAGGCGTGGGGGGCGGGACTCAGGGTGGCCGATTGGCTGGCAGTAGGAGTGGGGGGCAGGGACTCGCTAGTCCCCGATTCCCGCTCCTCCCACCGGCCGTTAGGCCAATGCTGCGGAAGGACCCATGGGGCCGGCGGAAGACGCTGGTGGTGGCCGATTGCGTGGCTGCTGGCAGCAGTTTTCCGCCAGCACCAGTTTTCCTCTGGCCACCCGCCCATCGGAGAGCCTCCCGGATCTGAGTTCCTCTCGGGGTAGCCGATCGCGCTGGCGGGAGGCGCTCTGATCGCCGGGTGGCCAGAGGAAAACTGGTGCTGGCGGAAAACTGCTGCCGGCAGCCAGGTGAAAGTCTATTGCACGAAACTTCGTGCAACGGGTTTCTAGTATATATATATTTAAACTAAAATATATATTTTTAAATATATATATTTAAACTAAAATATATATATATATTTAAACTAAAATATATATTTAAACTAAATATATATATTTAAACTAAATATATATATTTTTAGTTGATATATATATAATATATATATATATTATATATATATATAAAGTAAAAGGGTGGAAAATGTATAGCACACAAACAATAATCAAAAGGATATAAAGAACTGAACAGCACCAACAACCAACAGCCGTTAGTTGATATTTGTAGAACATTCCTCCCAACAATAGTAAAATACATGTTCTTTCCAAGTACATATGAAATATTATCAAAATAGGCCACATCTTGGTCATAAAACAAACCTTGACAAATTCAAGAGAATTAAAATCATACAAAGCATATTGCCTGGTCATTATGGTTTTAAACTAAAAATCAATAACAGAAAGATAACTGAAAAATCTCCAAATACTTGGAAATTGAAGCAAATACTTCTAAATAATCCATGGATGGAAAGAGGAAAACTGAGGGAAGTTAAAAAATATTTGGAACTTAACAAAAATTAAAATACAAGATATATTATTTGAGTGATGCAGCTAAAATAATGCTTAGAGAGAAATTTATAGCATTAAAATGCTATATTAAAAATAAAAGGGTCAAATCAACATTTTGAGATGCACCTTAAGAAACTAGAAAAAAATTCCAAAACAAGCAGAAAGAAGAAAATAACAGATATTATCAATTAATTTTGAAATAAACAAATAAAAAAGCAAAAAGGTATCGGTGAAACTCAAAGCTGGTTCTTTAAAAAGCTCAATGAAATTGATAAACCTGTACTTAGACTAACAATGAAAGAAGAGAATAAACAAATTGCCAGAATAAGGAATGGAAGACAGAGTATCACCACAGGCTCCTTATAGTAGAAAGATAGTAAAAGAACAATACAAATAAAGGTATGCCTAAATTTGACAACTTAGACACAAGGAACCAAGAAATAAATGCTTAAGATTGGGAAGGAGTATATAAAATTGTCTCTAGTGGCAGATGATTGTGTAGAAATCCCAAGGAATCTACAAAAGCTCCTAGCACTTCTAAGTGCAAAACCGTGGAATAGATACCTTAGCAAAGGACATATACTGATGACAATAAACACATAAAAGGTATTCAGTATCATTAGCCCTCATGGAAATGCAAGTGAAAACCACAATAACATACCACTATACACTGACTGGAATTGTTAAAAATAAAAATTTAAGAGCGCTAGCACATGCCAGTGAGAACATAAAGCAACTGGAACGTTTATACATTGCTGGTGGGAATTCCAAATGATACGGACACTCTGGAAGACAGTGCGTCAGTTTCTTATCAAGTTAATGGGCACTTACCCAGCAGTCACACTCATGTGTATTTACCCTTGAGAAATGAAATTTAATTTCACAAAAAAATATGTACACTATTATTTATGGTAGCTCTATTAAAAAATCAACCCAAACGGAAAACAACCTAACTATCCTGTAATAGGTGAATGGATACTCTATGCAGTAGAATACTACTGGCTGGTGTGGTTCAATTGGCTGAGCGAGGTTCCATGCACCATGAGGTCACAGTTTGGATTCTAGTCAGGGCACATGCCCAGGTTGCTCTATCCCCAGTAGGGGGCGTGCGGCCAGAGGCCAATAGATGTTTCCATCTCTCCCTCTCCCTTCCTCTCTCTGAAATCAATTAAAACATATTTTTTTATAAAATGGAAAGAACTATTTATTGATTCACACAACAATACAGATGCACCTGAAAGGCATTACACTGAGGAAAAGAAATCAATGTTTACGCTTTGTGATTTCATTGGTAGGAAATTCTGAACGAGCCTAATCAGTAGGGATGGAGGGCAGATCCATGTTTGTCGGGGTTAAATGGGGGAGAGTTTGACTACAAAGAGTATCACGAAGAAGTTTTTGGATAGGACTAAATTGTATCTTGAATGCGGTGGTAGTTTCATTGATCCATATGTGTAAAAATTCATAGAAAGGTACAACATAAAGGTCAATTTTACTGTATATAAATTTTTAAATAATAAATGAATCTGAATATTTTACTTCATTTGTTCATAATTTATTGTGCAACACTGGAAACAAACTGTATCATTGCATGTATCACTTTCCCTAGCTCAGAGATCTATGGAGTTATTTTTTATTGCTGTGCTCATAGGATTAATGAGATAATGTTTGTGAAATGTTTTGAGTTCCTTAAAAGGAAGTTGCTATGCAAATATAAAGTGTTATTATCATTACCCAGGCACTATTTTTTTTCTTTTGCTTATATGAAGTTTATGATCATCTTCACTTTTCACATTATTTTTAATGAATTGTAACAATAAAATGTAGTAACCAAGACATAAAATGAAGCACATGTGTTAATGAGGCTAAAACTTTGTAATTAGAATTTGAAACATCAGTCTGTTTAAAGATAATTGGCTCTCATGATTATTTCTCTATGCACACAAGCTGTAATTTTATGAAGTCCAAGTGTGGCTTATTCTGCAGTTTTGCCTACAGAGCATACTTCAAGTCAAGATCTCCTTTGAGATGTTCTTAGCTTATCTGAGCATCTGAACAGAGGGAATTAAATGTGAGGAAGAAATTCCCATGTGATAGTAAAAGAGTTCTCTATCAGTAAAGAAAGTTTAGTCAGTTTAATTTAGACTCTGCTTATATTACTTATGTCTTCAAAGAAGGCCTTTTAACCTCTTTGTGAACATCACCATGACTTAAAATAATAAATTCTTGAATTCCAAATAAAAATTTTATTATCCCTTTCTTAAGTGCAAAATAAATAGTTTTGCAATTCCTTTTGACAAAAATCACCGATAACTTCCTATTATTTTGGGATAAAGTGTGAATTCTTCCTGTTTTTTGAGGCTTGATATCTAGCTTTACTTAACTTGGGCAGTGTTATTTCCTGGATCTACCTGTCTGTTAGCCTTCTACTTCATCAGGAGCCTTTTCTCTATTTATATCAGGTTCATTCTCACTTTTGTATTTTTACTCAAGTGATTTCTCCTGCAATTCTCAGTCTTGAGGGGTGAAAGATACTGCAAAGAATCCAGTGTGTGTGAGATTTTGCACAAGACATATACATGTCAGACATACTCAGGTAGCATTTGAGAGTATTCCTTGTCTCTGTGGAAGGTAGTGGACTCAAGTAGTCCATCAATACTAGACAGTTATCTACCTTCAGGTGTGGAGACAAATTTATAAATAGAAAACTAAAGTAATCTACTTGAATCTCCATGAAAATTGAGATCAGTAGTTGTCC